>NC_140593.1:70616053-70913553 GCF_964204655.1 Triturus cristatus
CTAATGTGTAAAAATGACAAAATGCAAATAAAGCTTTGTTTGAAAGAGTATTTGTGGACAAGACGAGTCTGAAAGTAAGTCAGCACAGGGGTGATGCCTTCAGAGTATAAATCCTGCCGTTTATGCATGCTGCGGAATGCAGAGAGGCTTCGAACTGAGCAAGCTGACTTTTGGGAATCCCAGAAAAGTTGGTTAGCCTGGTGCAGATGTACACCCAGGGGTTCGATGACCGTGCACTGCAGCTCAATGATCACCTCAATCTTGACCCTCACAAATAATCCAGGATTGCCTCATTGAAGGCCACTTACTGCCCAGAACCTACCCTCTGACATCATACTTGGCTTTGTTTACTACTGTTTAGTCGCTGATCTCCACACGTGTCAGGATGGTCGTTTGCCTCTGTATGTCCATGGATCACACCAACAGCTGACCTGCAGCTCCCTCAGAGCCTCAGGATGGCTCGACTCCCTCTGCATGACCACAACTGCCCCGGTTGGCCTCCTCCATCACTGTAAGTGCTCAAGCTTGGCACACCGAGTGGATCATTATACTGTGACTGACTATCCTAGTAGGCACTTCGAATGCCCCTGTACACAGCGCTAACTGCCCGAGCACAGCTTGTTATTTGTCACAGTATTGGTATCTGTGGATAACCGTTTGCACCAGCACAACTCCCCGATTACCTCCTTATACACTATTAACTGCATAATGGACAAGTTACTTACCTTCAGTAATGCCTTATCTAGTAGAGACATGGTCAAGCCACAGATTCCTTACATTTGAACTTCCAGACGTCAGGCTGGATCTGGCAGATTTTTTATAGCAGTACCCCTGCGCACCAGTAGATGGCGTCTGTCGACTGTGACGTCGTAGACGTCTTTTCAGCCGTTGTCATGGCGTCCACATCGTCAATATAACCACCATTCTGGCATGCTGACGTCAGTACTTTTCACAACTTTCCACGCCAGAAGCACAGAGCCATGAAGTGATTGACCAATGTGTGTTAAAAAAGGCAACTAGGGCCCTGAGGGGAATAGCCCTCGACACTAAAACTAATACGCAGTGCAGGGAGGCTGGGTGGGGTGGTAAAGAATCTGCAGCTAGATCATGTCTCTACCAGATAAGGCGTTACCGAAGGTAAGTAACTTGTCCATCTGATAGAGATATCTAGCCGCAGATTCCTTACCTTTGAGCAGATACCCAAGCAATACCTTCCCTGGAGGAGGGACTGCGAAAAAGTTTAGACCAGGAAATCCTGCAAGACCGAGCGGCCAAACAGGCCCTCCTTGGGAATCCAGGCAATAGTTTATGGCAAACGTTTGTAGAAATGGCCATGTGACCGCTAGGCAGATATCCGATATGGGAACACCACGCTGGAGAGCCTTGGTGGCTGCCTTTGCCCTGGTGGAATGGGCTCTAAGCCCTTCAGGAGGATCTTTCTTCGCTAAGGCATAACGGAGTTTGATACAGGGGATAACTCAGTGGGATATAGTCCTCTTTTGGACAGCCCACCCCTTCTTTGCACCCACGCACCCTATAAAGAGTTGGTCACCCACCCGGAACTCTTGATTCGATTGAGGTAGAATGATAACGCTCTTTTTGGGTCCAGACGAAGGAGATGTTCCTCTTTCTTGGAAAGGTGCGGAGATGCATAGAAAGTGGGCAGAGTAACCGATTGCCCAATATGAAAGGGTGTTACCCCATGAGGCAGAAAAGATGCCCTTCTGCAGAGCACTACCCTATCCGGAAAGACTGTCGGGTAAGAACGCTGTGATGACATTGCCTGCAATTCGCTCACCCTCCTGGCAGAGGTGATTGCGACCAAAAAGGCGGTTTTGAAAGTGAGCAACTATAGAGGGCAGTTGTGCAGCGGCTCAAACAGTGCGCACATCAGAAAGGTGAGAACCAAATTAAGGTCCCACTGTGGCATGACAAAAGGGAAAGGGGGAAACAAGTGGGTTAGCCCCTTCAAGAATCTCTGCACAAGAGGGGATTTGAAAAGAGAAGGCTGATCAGGCACTGAAGAAAAGAGGAAAGGGCTGAAAGGTAGCCTTTCAGAGTGCCCAGAGCAGAGCCCTGCTGGGCCAAAGAAAGAATAAACATGAGAATATCTGACAGAGAGGCAGAAAAGGGATCCACAGTCCGATCTGTACAATATGTACAAAACTTGCTCCATCGGCAGACGTATATCGACTTCGTGGAGGGACGCCTGGCTGTCAGAATAACTTCACAGACTTTGGGAGGAAGGTCGAAAGCTGTCAACTGCCGCAGCTCAATCTCCATGCAAGGAGCCAGAGAGTGGATAGGTTCAGGTGGAGGACCCTCCCCTGCTGCTGCGACAGAAGAACCTCCGGAAGGGGCAGCCTGATCGTTGGATCGATGCTCATTGCCAAAAGCTCAGGATACCAGACTCTCCGTGCCCAGTCCGAAGCCACAAGAAGGACTTGCGCCCAGTCACTCCTGATCTTCTTGAGCACTCTGGGCAGGAGTGGCATGGGCGGAAAGGCGTACAGGAGGCCTGAGCTCCACTCGCAATGAAAAGCGTCATCGAGCGAGAGCCGCCTTGAAAACCTCAATGCGCAAAATTGCTGACATTGCATGCTCTCTTCGGAGGCGAACAGATCTAACCAAGGCTCTCCCCACAGCTGAAAGACTCCTTGTGCCACCTCCGGATGAAGATGCCACTTGTGATCCGGTAGGCACCGTCGGCTGAGTTGGTCTGCTTTAACGTTGATGGAACTGAACAGATTTTGAACCACCAGGGAAATGCCCTGTTGTTCCAGCCGGGTCCAGAAGGCACAAGGCCCCCAACCCCACTCCACCCTGCTTGCTGCAGTACCACATGGCGGTTGTGTTGTCCATTAACCTGAACCAGTCTTCCCTTGATGGACGGTAAGAAGGCTTTTAATGACAACCGGATCCCCCGAAGCTCCAACAGGTTTATATGGAGCCAGGCCTCCGCCTGAGACCAGAGTCCTCTGATCTCCACCTCTCACAGATGGCTGCTCAATCCCAGAAAAGACGCAGCCGTCACTACTGTGAGGTCTGGATGGGAAAGGGAGAGGTGTCTACCCCTGACCCATTCGCAATTCGATAGCCACAACCGCAGGTCTTTCGCGGTGCTCTCCGAGATCTAGACTAGGTCAGAGATTCCACCAATGCTGCGCCCATTGGAACTTCAGGCCCCACTGCAGAGCCCGCATGTGCCATCTTGCATTGTCCGACAAGTAGGATGCAGGAGGCCATGAGGGCCAACAGCCACAGAGTAATTCTGACCCAAATCCAGGATAGAGGCTGAAACATCGCGATCATAGCCTGAATATCTTGGACTCGCTGCTCAGTAGTATAAGCCCGAAACTAGACCATATCCAGAACTGCTCTAATGAAAGGGAGCATCTGAGAGGGAATCAAGTGTGACTTTGGGACGTTGATAGTGAACCACAGTGAATGCAAGAGGCTCGCCGTAGTCTGAAGGTGGGAGACGACTGCCTGCCTTCAGCAACAAGTCGTCAAGAAAGGGGAAGACTGAATGCCTTATCTGCGCAGAGAGGCTACGACCACCGCCATAACCTTGGTGAACACCCGAGGGGAACTGGTGAGGCCAAAGGGGAGCACAGAAAACTGAAGTGCTCTTGGCCCACCGTAAACCGCAGGTAGCAGCGATGGGCCGGCAGGATGGGAAGGTGGAAATAGGCAACCCACAAGTCCAATGCTACCATCCAGTCTCCCGGGTGAAGGGAAGACAGAACCTGAGCAAGGGTGAGCATCTTGAATTTTTCCTTCTTGAGGAAGCAATTGAGGGTTCGGAGGTCGAGGATAGGACGGAGGCCTCCAACCTTCTTTGGAACCAGGAAATAGCGGGATGAGCAACCACGGCCTATTTCTGGCCCAGGAACCCTCTCTATAGCTCCCTTGGCCAAGAGTACCTTGACTTCCTCGCGGAGTAGCATGAGATGATCCGGTTAGCCGATTGGGAATTGGAAGCATAGAGGGAGGAGTAGTCTTGAAGGGGAGGGAGTATCCCCTTCATACAATCTGCAACACCAACCTGTCGGATGTGATGTTGTGCCAGTGGTGGAGGTGATTGTGTATCCTGCCGCCCACTGGATGCTTGTGATCCCAGAGAACAGGACTAGGAGGGTATTGCAGTGGAGGAGGGGATAGTGACTTAGCTCAACTTCTGGCCTCCTAACCTCAAGGACGGGGTTTGGAACGGAGGCCCAAGGATTTGGCGGAAGCCTGCGAAACCTTATAGTACTCCGTCAGCCTCATCTCCAAAGAGACACGAGCCATCCAGGGGCATGTTCATGAGGTTTGCCTAGACATCCCCTGAAAATCCAGACATCGTTAGCCAGGCGTGGCACCTGATGAACACTGTCGTGTTCAAACCACAACGAAGGGCTAACTTTGCTGTATCTCTCCCGTCTGATATTGCTTGGGAGAGCAGGATCCAATCCTCCTCTGAGACCCTAGGCAGCACTTTCGCAACTGTGTTCAATAAAGAATGGGAATAATGGCCCAAAAGGCATGCGGTGTTCACCGACTGCAATGAGAGGCTGGTGGAAGAGAGCATTTTCTTATTAAAGTTGTCCAGCCGGTTAGATTCCTTGTCCACTGGGGCGGAAGGGAACACGCCACTGGAAGTGGAAGCCTGGACCACCAAGCCCGGTGGGGTGGGTAGTAAGAAAAGCTGGGTCTCCCGGTACAGGGCAACGGCAACGGCGGCGGGCAATCGTTCCGTTTACAGGAGCGCCTGTGCTGGGCTTGGAGCAGGTGCTCAGAACGTCTCTTATGGTCTCATTCCAGGGCTGCAACGGTTCCAACGAGGAGACACCAGGCTTGAGTATCTCTGTCAAGGCATTCGTCTAGACTGCCCTTATAGGAAGCCGCAGGTCCAAGACCACCGCAGCTCTACACACCACCACTGCAAACAGCATCCCATCCTCCAGAGCCAGGTTAGGAGGAGACAGCATTCCAGAATCTGGGGAGGTGTCCAGGCCACTGACATCACCCAGTTCCTCATACCAGTCCATGTCTTGAGGTTGTAAAATTTCTAAGGCTTCCTGCCCCCACTCTCAATCCTCATTGTCCAATCCTAACCCTTCAGGATAGGGCTGGTATGATGGCCTGTAGTCGTACAGCTCCATCAGCACCAGTCAACGCCAGTCCAGCTCTGTCTGGAATGACAATAGAGGAGGCACCACCGGTGGATGCCGGCAGCATCTGAGAACTCCGCGTCGGATGCGTCGACGGGGAAGGCCGCGGCTGAGGTGCGAACAGCACCGGTTTGGACCCGGGACTGGGTCTAACAGGAGGCTGTGGCTGAAGATGCAGGACCCATGGGCTCTCCTTCCCCTAGATCTGCGGGACCCGAATGCGTGCCTGTAGGATCAGGCCACCCAGATACAGCCCACATGGCGTCGTAAAATTCCTTGAGCTTGGTGGAGGTCGCTCCTGATACCATAAAGAGAGGGAGATGCGTAGTCGACTCAGGTACCCGTTTTGCGGAACGGGCCTAAAACACCGAGGCTCCTCCGTCTCGCCACACAGAGTGCTTCTTGTGATGCCTCTTACCCGACGACTTCGATGGAGAGGACTTTGTGCCCCCGGAGCGATGCTCAGACCTTCCTCTAGACTGAGACTGGGAGTGAGATTGACGAGGCACCTGCCGGGCAGCAAGCAGCTTTAGGGACCACTCCCTTAAAGCCTTAGGAGCCATGGCCCGGCAATCGGAGCACACTTTGTTTAATGATCCAGCTGCAGGCACCAGAGACGCACAAGGTGGGGGTCCGTTACCGACATGGGGCGGTGACAGACGTTCTACGTCTTGAACCCAGACGTCTTTCTACTGGACATCCTGACACACCAAAAGGAATCAACAAAAAGTAAAAAAAAATTAAAAAGTGTCAAAAAATGACAGGGAGTAGCTCTCTTCCACGGATCGGCGCTGGCTGGCGTGGAAAGAAAAGAACTGATGTCAGCGTGCAAGAGTGGCGGTTCTATTGATGATGCGGATTGTCACGACGACTGCAGACATGATGCCTACGATGTCACGTGGAGTCGACCGGTGCGCAAGGGTACTGCTATCACAAATCTTCCAGATCTAGCCTGGAAGTTCAAAGGTAAGGAATCAGTGGCTAGATGTCTATCAGATGTGACTTTATTAGCAGATCATGGCACATTAATTGTCAGTCTGTGGCCCATTTAAATGCTGCTGTTTATCATAACTATCCCAGCACCACATACTTGACGCACCCAGTACAGCATGTTAAAGGCATCAACACTGCACCCAGACTGCCTCAGCAGACGGCATTGACATGATCAGCACTGCGCACATCAATTGCCACGGGACTGTAATAGGAATAATACAGCCAATGATAATAATGAGCATGATAACAGGGTATCGAGTTTTCGGAGCACATTACTGCCTTTCCCAGCGGCTGGAAGTCACTAAACTGGTGCAGCCCATTGTAATGATACTCAGTTTAAGGATCCTGGAGGGAGGAGCTGCCGTGATAGAATTTGAGGTTGTAAATGCAGATCGTAACAAATACTAGCAGGGAGCATTAACTCACTGAGCCATCTTGCTGGCTGTTTCTCATCGCAGCTCATTGACTGGCAGTAGAGCCCGCTCATAGCCCCAATGCAAGCACATCATTGCCCCCACTTTATCACTTACTAGTAGATGCTGTTGTGTCTCCCAGGATAGCTCATGAGTCCACAGTAGGGCACACGGATGACCCAATACAGCCTTCTAACCAAGCACAGCCCATTCATTCTCCCAGGCTAGCACCCACAATGCCCCACAACACATGCCAGAGTGTGTTAAGTAGAGCCACTCGCTCATTATCCCACAGCTACATCACCGTCCCAGGGTGACGCAACAATGGTGTCACATGGCCCACCGATTGTCCCAGTGATGCTGAATGATTGGCTGACATGGCTCAATGACGTCCCAAAGCAGCCCAATGACTTCCTGGTATCTGCTCCGATTGACATGGTATTGAATACGAGTTGTTTGATGGAGCTTGCTGACTGGCCAGGTACAGCCCATTCATTGATCATACTAGCATAGCTTAATTTTTTTTTTTATTCAGTATTTTCTATAGCGCGAACATGACCTATTAGGTACCAGAGCGCTTCACAATTACATGGTATCAAACAGTTGCAGAATACAAAGTAAAGAGGAATCACAACATAAATAAAACGAGTACTTTGAATAGTCTGAGTAAAACAATTCTATCCGGATGTAATATGTGGAATGACTGAATATAAAAATAAGTTCAGTCATAAGCACTTCGTAAAGTCTGTTATACACATTGACATACTGGGGCAGATGCTTCTGACTGATCACTTAGTAACTCCCTGATACATTGGAGAGGTCTGTTACGTTCCATCGTGGACCCTTCTGGAGATAGCAGGTTCCATCCCTCGAAGGACTAGGTAACACATTCACTAACAGACATTGATATATTTGATCTGCAGCTGGTTATGGTAGGAATTTGCTCATTAGAAAGATCTTTGCTTCCCTCTTGAAGACTGGTGTGGCCGAGATTTTTCTAATGTTTTGAGGTACCGAATTCCAGATTCTAGGTGCAACTCCAGAGAATGCACTATTGTACGTTTTCTTCTTTGGAAAGATAGGAGATTTGAGCACTAGGTCTCTGGCACACCAAGATGGTCTCCTCCTCTAGATATCTCAAGTTTCTGAGCGAAGTACATCGGTGTTTTGAAGTGGAGCGCTTTGAGCGTAATATCTGACAGTTTAAGCTGAATTCTAGCTTCATATGGCAGCCAGTTTAGAACCGTCAGGGGTGTAGAGATGTGGTAACATTTTCAAGAACCGGTTATGGTCTCGCAGATGCATTGAGACAAGCTTTTAGTGGAGCTGTGCGATCTTGGGTAATCCCGTTAGTGTCGTAGAGCCATATTCCATCCTCGAGAGGACAATGGCCTGGACTGCCAAGTTGAGGTCTGATGTTGGGATGAATGGTTTCGATTTTCTAAGGTAGCTCAGATGAAAGCGGGCCCTCTTTGCCGTAGAGTTGATGCATTGCTCATTGATTTCTGAAAGATAGCCTGGGCCGCTAAAATTATGCCTTTCGATGGCTGCTGCGTTTTCTGCATAGTTTTGCATTGGCCGCATAATAATTGATCATCTGCATCATAACGAACAGAATTTAGCAAAAAATGTTTCTAGCTCAGACAACTCGAGTTGGTAAAAACGCTGCCACGTGCGCTGCTGTGCAGGGGAAAGCCCACAGCACAGGATACCGGGGAACGCTTCCGCTGCCGCCGACAGTATTCAGCTGCTAACGAAGCACGGAAACGATTATTTTCTCTGCGGTCCTTTCTAACTCCCATATTAAAGTAGATTATGTCAAATGCACATCAAGTTTCACTCAGCAGAACACACGCCTGTGGCACACATTTCTAATAATGGAGCCACATCAAAGACGTGTCTTCCGTTTCGGATTTAACGTATGTTCGTGCCATCCTAGTCATACTAACTAGATTCCACGTGGCACTCACATCACACGTCTGCCACTCCTAGGCGCTGTAAATAACAGGTGTTACAATTACCCAGTGAAAGGTACTCAATCTGTCAATATCAAGAGGATGGGGGCTGCGGCAGCCTCGCTGCGATCCAAACGCCTTCTCTCCACCTTCTCTGAATGACGTTTGAGGATTCAAGGCCTTGGCTTCCTCCTCAGGCAAAGATCCTTCCCCCAGTTCACACTACCTGGACGAAAGGGCTTCCCCTTTTTAAATGCAGGAAAACAGCAATAAACGGCTAAAATGCTAACAATGCCCCTCTTGCGAACATCCGGCACGACATTTCATCCCATGTGAAGCGACTTTAATAACTTCTGAACAGTTGGACCTATAAACACTTTCTATTAAAATGAAGGCTCCCGGTTTTCTGTTTTTTATAGATAAACACAGACAGAAAACAATGCGTTTCCTGCCTGCATTTATTTTTAAAAGCAGAAAAATACAAAAATTGCGCTTTTCGTGTGCGACTCTCCATGCTGCCAGTCATGGATTCCAGGCAATCAACCGAGCTGAAGCACTTCAACAGGAGTTAAAAAGCAGCGCGAGAGTTCCTTAAATACAGACATACGTTAACATACATTTGTATATAATGGGAATATTTACCTGAGGGTGTAGTGATTTGTTACATTTGGCTACTTAATTTGCTAAAACGTGACAGGCAACCAAGTAGGAGTGTACGTTTATCAGGCAAATAAATATGGAAATACACCTTTTTATGCCCATTTACCCTCAAAACACAATATAAATATGGATGCATTCCAAAAGGAGGGACAAAAAATAAATATGGATAAATACAGACGAAAACGTTAAAAAAAAAAAAAAAATACCATAAAACCAGAAGCCCCAACTAAAATGTGTAAATTAGGCAGCATGAGGTGGATTACGTAGCAAGTACAGTACATCCACGTTTGCACGGAAACATATTTCCATCAACCTGAATATAGGTCCACGACTACCCAGCATCGCGCACCCTTTAGTACCCCAATGTAGCGCCTCAGTGATAGGGAGCGGTGCCGCCCGGAGGCTGGCACCAGCACGGACGCTGATCAGACCAGTATAGCGCACCCTTTAGTGCCCCAATGTCGCGCCTTGGTGATGGGGAGCGGTGCCGCCCTATGGCTGGCACCAGCCCAGACGCTGATCAGACCAGTATAGCACACCCTTTAGTGCCCCAATGTAGCGCCTCAGTGACAGGAAGCGCTGCCGCCCTACGGCTGGCATCAGCACAGATGCTGATCAGACCGGTATAGCACACCCTTTAGTGCCCCAATGTAGCACCTCGGTGACTGGGAGCGGTGCCACCCTGGGGCTGGCATCAGCACAGGTACCGATCAGACCGGTAGGGCGCACCCTTGAGAAAAGGCGGGGCCGGCATCGGCCACGCCAAAGGTATGGGGGTCGTGCAGGCCCCCTACGACCACAGAGACAAGCCTGTCACACACCTTGGTGATGCGACAGGCACGCCGCGCTGCTAATTGGTCTCGGGTCCAGGGCGTGACCCGAAAGTGATAGGAATCACATCCTGGTCGCGCGATGGGCTAACGCCAGGCCGGTTAGAATCAGCCTGGCATGGGGGGCGTGGCCGAGCCGAGCTGCAAGATGGCCGCCGTGTAACGGGGCTCTGCCGGCCGGACAACTAATCCGTCAGCCCATCCGGTCTCTGCCTTGATATTTGTGCAGGGAAGATACGGCGGGAGGTGCCCAGACGACGAGGAATCTGGCGGTGCTGCTGCGGCCGAAATCGGCAGCGGGGATCAGGTGCTACATACCCTAGCACTCAGGTGGGCTTGGGATGGGCTGAGACGGAGGGCCGGGCTGGACCTTCTTTACACCCGATCTGTGCGTCTGCGCGGGAACCCGATGTGGCCACCGCTGCGAAATATGCAGACCGGGGAGCGTGCCGTGGTACTGGGCCTTCACACTGGGGGCGATTTGTTTCCGGGGGACACCTTCCTCACGCTTGAGCAGATGTGTGGTGCGGATGCTCCGACACTACTGGACGCGCTTCTTTATTATCAGCTCCGCCACTCGTGCCGGAAGCTGTTCCCCACGTTCCCGGCGCCGCCGCCGACCTGCTTGCCCTGGAAAATGTGCTGTCCGTGGAGTCAGGGCGCAAGCTTGTATCCCGATTGTATGTGCGAATGCAAGCTAATCTCCCCGTGGTTATTCCGGCGGCGCGGGGCCTATGGGCGGCGGAATTGGGTGCGGATATTTCTGATGTGCACTGGGACTTGTGTTGTAAGCTTCTTGAGATACTGTCCCCCAACTACAGGCTGCGCCTGATCCACTTCAAATACATACACATGACGTATCGCACCCCTAGCCGATTGCACCGCATGGGCTTAAGAGACACAGATGAGTGCTGGCGCTGTTACATTCGTGGAGCCACCTTTCTACATATGGCGTGGGACTGTCCCACATTGGCGACATTCTGGACAAGGGTGGTGACGATAGTATGCGAAATCACGGGCCTACAGATACCATGCACACCACAGGTTACGCTGCTGGGAATTTTACATATGGTTGAGCCCAAACACCGTAAGCTGCCAGCGATGCTATTGTCACTGGCCAAACGACAAGTTGCTATGCATTGGGGAGTTGGTACGTCGCCTAGCGTTAGGGAATGGGTCAGAAGCGCTGTCTATTGCCAGACGCAGCTCGCCTTATACTGGGAGCTTATGCCGATGCGATCGAGGCCTAAGGATGTATGGGGGCCCTTCACGCACTGGTTGGAGCGCGCTCTGCTGCAGGCGCTGTAGCTCGCTTCTATCCCCTAGGGCGGAAGGGAGATGGTGGTCTTTGCATTGGCCCGTGGGGAGTATTGGCAGGCGCTGGGTTGGGTGGGTGCGTACGGGAGGGGGAGGAAGATGGACAGCTGGGTGAAGAGCAGACTGTCGTATAACACTAATGGGTGTCCTTGCAATCTCGTATTTGGTGCTATGTTGGTGGGGAGACGCATCGTCATCGCTGAAAATATGTACACAGCAGTGAGTTGTATTGTTTTAAGTTTGTTATTGAAAAATGCAAATAAAAAGAATAAAAAAAAAAAAAAAAGAATCAGTCTGGCATGGAAGTAGGTTTAAAAGGCTGGGGAGCGCAGGAGTCTGTCTCTGCTCCTCGCTTCCCAGCCTTCCGCACCACCCTCTCTAGGAGGCTGTAATTGGATTTTGTCTTTTGTTTTACAGGTGTTGCAGGTTCCGGATTTCAACGGCGCAACGTTTTCTACGGGTGCCTGTTTCTTGTTATAAGAGGGCATTATATGTACTTGGGGTGATAGCCAGCACATTACCAGTAACTACTGCAGTTGGTTAGAGTGATGGCCGGGAAAGCAAAGAGGGGTGATCAGCGTTTTCGTATGGAGAGGCTGATGGAAGCAATGATTAAGAAAGTGGATGAGTTAGGGCAGGGTCTCGCTGATCTCTGGGCGAGGGTAGATGATCAGGACGTGCCAGAGGAGAAGGTTAGGCGTAGCATTGTGCCCCCCAGGGCGGCATTTCCTCCCCTCACCAAAAGGGTTAGGACAAAGAAGGGGGAGCAGAATGAACCGGTTACACCTGTGGCCCCTGTTCCTTTAGGAGAAGTCCCACCTGTGGCCCCTGTACCTCTGGGGGATTTCCCACCTGCCCCAGTACCAGTACCAGTCCCACCTGTTACACCTGTGCCCCTGTGCCAGCTCCCCAGCCCAGGGAGGAACCCGCGCCCGCAGAGGTGGTCCCTGTAGGGGTGTCCCGCCGGTTATACTAGGGGTCCCTGTGCCAGTCCCCCAGCCCAAGGAGGTGCATGGGCCTTCAGGGGTGGCCCCGTTAGGGGGTAGCCCACAGCTCCCGGTAGTCCCTTTGGCGGGTGCGAAGGCGGTTCCCCAGGATTTAGTGTCCCATTTGGCAGCAATCCTTCCATGGTCGGGGAAGGCGGAGATCTTGTCATCAACAGTGGGGGCTAAAGATATTGGGAATGATGCACTTGCAGAGGCAAGGCAAATAGTTGCTCAGTTTGATGGGCTGGGTGCACCTTCCCCTGTCATTCCAGTGGGCATGGTCAACCCACTTGAAGCCAACAAGGGACTACCAGTGAGCAGTCAGACAAAAGAGAAGCCGATGAAGCCAACTGGGGCCGCTCCAGTAAGTAAGCAGCTGTCATTGCCTGTGCTAGATGTGGGGGGAGTCCCGCACCGAGCAGGAACACTTGGCAGGACATGTCACACAGGAGGTAAAAGAAAGGTTGTGGTCTGGGACTTATTTTAATATGTTTTCCTTGCTTCTTGATGAACGGGAAAGGAAGGATGCCAGGAAGAACAAAGACTGGATGCTATCTAGGGAATGGGCAAATAAACTTCAGAAATACAGGGTTGTAGAGAATTTGATTAATTGGATCAGAGGTTTTTCCATATTCATGGCAGTAATGGCTGAGCGCTTCCCTAGTATGAAAGCAGAGATGGCATGTTACCAGAACAGGATCACTCGGGCACATGATAAATATGGAGGGGGTGGGATGGAAGGAATATGACAAAAGTTTTAGGAGAACTTAAGCGTCTGACCCATCCCTTTCTTGGGACCGCATTGACACGATCGCATGGTTAGACCAATTTGGCAGGGTGTCCCAGGACTTTGTCAAAAACCAGTCTCCTCAGCCCTTTCAGTCACTTCAGTCCATTCGGTCACAGTCAACCACAGGTTCCTCCAATAGTGTTGGGATTTTAATGGACGCACATGCACTAGACCTCAAGGCGCATGCAAGTTCAAACATGCGTGTTCCATCTGTGCCAACCCGTCACACCCCGAGCCAAAATGCCTCAAGAAATCAAGGGATAAGGGTAAGAAGAAGCAAGAGTGAGATGAGTGCGCAACACAAGGCACAGCTCTGACACCCTGGCTGAACAAATACCCTTGTAATTCCACCGCCAAAACGTTGCTAGACTGTTTCAGGTACAGTTTTAGGATACTGGCACCTGACTATGTGGGGACACCGGAATGCAGGAATCAACTCTCTGTGAGGGCCAACCCCAGTGTAGCGGCAACAAAAATTGAAAAAGAATTGCGCCTAGGCAGAATAGCTGGCCCATTTGACTCCATCCCCGTGGAGAATTTTGTCTGCTCCTTTTTGGGTGTGGTCCCCAAGAAGGAAGGTGGTGAATTCAGACTCATACATAATCTGTCAGCTCTCAAGGGAAATTCATTGAATGATGCGATTAGTGATGAGATTTGCAGTGTGAAATGGGCTTCCTTTGATCAAGCAGTAGAGATGATCAGGGAGTTGGGCCAGGGAGCCCTGTGGGCTAAATCTGACAGAGTCCGCTTTTCGTTTGTTGCCAGTTCACCCATCTGATTTTCATCTACTTGGTTTTCAGTTTCAAGGGAAATTTTACATGGACATGTGTATGCCTATGGGCTGCTTGGTTTCCTGCGCCTATTTTGAGCAATTCAGTTCATTTTTGGAATGGGTTTTTAGACCGGCGACAGGGCATCAGTTTGGCATGCACTACCTTGATGACTTTCTTATCTTGGGATCACGAGGCTCCCGGGAGTGTGTTTGGGCGCTGCAGGAATTTTGCGCGCTCATGCAGGCTTTCGGGGTTTCCAGGAAAGACGGTTGGACCAACAACAACAACAGAATTCATAGGGATTGAGTTATATTCCATCCAGGGGTGTTTTAGGTTGCCTGCAGACAAGATCACCAAGTTCAGTCAGCATTGCAGCAATGCTTGGCTAGGGAGAAGGTCACTTTGCATCAGTTACAATAAACAGTAGGGCAGTTGAATTTTGCACTAAGGGTCATACCTATGGCAAGGCCATTTTCTCGATCCATCTCACAGGCCATGGCTGGTCTCAGGGAGAGACTCCAGCACACCAGGATGTCAGCTGAGGTTAAGAAGGACATGCGGATTTGGATGGCATTCCTGCAGGACTTCAACGGCAGGGTAGTGTGGCCCGGTCCACCCACTACTTCCGTGGAGTTCGGTTTAATGACTGACGCTGCGGGTAGTGAGGGATTTGGTGCCATACTCGGTACTGAGTGGGTGGGACAGCGGTGGCCGGCATGGTGGGTAGAGACTGGCTTGACGGGTAACATCCGTTTCTTGGAACTGTTCCCCATTTGGGTGGCATTAACAGTGTGGCCAGAACAATTGCGTAATCAATCAGTGGTGTTCTGGTCTGACAACATGACGGTGGTCGAATGCATCAACCAACAAGCTGCACGGTGTAAAATGATTCTCCGCCTATTGAAAGAGATTGTTCTGCTATGTATGAGACTAAATATGCAATTTAGAGCTAAACATGTGCCAGGGGTATTGAACCATGCTGCTGATGCATTTTCTCGCTTTAAGATGCAGGTTTTCAGGGCACACCTCCTGGCGGCAGCGGCGTATGCCACCCCCTTCCCAGAACTATTTTGGCAGATTGAAGCCCCCAACCACTGGACCTCGTGGCAGCTAGCCTAGCACCCAGGACCAGGAATGCGTATGAAAGGGCGTTTTGGTCATATTGTTCCTTCTTGGGAAGGGAGTGGGCTGAGAAATGGCATGACACAGGAGCACTCCTTCACTACCTGGGGTCTTTGAAAAGGGAAGCCTGGTGCGCACCTTGGTGACGCGACAGGCGCGCCTCGCTCCTGATTGGTCCCGGGTCCTGGGTGTGACCCGGAAGTGATAGGAATCACTTCCGGGTCGCGTGATGGGCTAACGCCAGGCCGGTTAGAACCGGCCTGGCATGGAAGTAGGTTTAAAAGGTTTAAAAGGCTGAGGAGCGCAGGAGTCTGTCTCTGCTCCTCGCTTCCCAGCATGCCGCACCAGCCTCGCTAGGAGGCTGTAATTGGATTTCCCCACCCACCATCCCCTAAAGCAAATACTGGTGTTGTGATTTAATTAGGTTTATTTCACAGGTTTGTATATGTAGTGGTTGTATGATGTATATCATAATTGTGTTTTCTTTACCAAACTTGTTCCATTTACAGGTCATCAATCGTCTTATTTAGTGCTATTCCTTGGTCAGGCGGTAAGGTCATGATTGGTGAGCAGGACATTTCAGGTCCTTAAAGGGCGGCGCCATTCTTGAATGGGGTCGCCCAAGGGGGAGGGACAAGCGGTCTCTCCTAACAATCCTGGGGCAGTTGCAGCTGGTTGGCTGGATGGGTGCGGGGTGAGTCACGCTTTCTCTAGGCTGGTTGGCCACCCGCACGTGCACAATGGCACCAGTAAACAGCGCAGAACTGCAAGGGCCCCTTTATGGAGATCATATACAGAGCGTACAGGGGTAACCGGTGGGGGGGGGGGGGGGGGGAGGGGGGAGTACCTTCACAATAAACGGGCCCTCTGCGCATGCGCACTCCGGTTTGGAGGGCGTGGTTAATTGTTAAGGATCTGACACCAGTTAGTGACCTTGCCGTAGGCCCAAATAGGATACACAGAAAAAGTAAATGCCGTGATGATTATTAATGATATGTTTTAGATTCGGATAGGAAACACCTTTGTACTAGAGTTATGTTAAAGTTAGCCATCTGACATCTGTATGTATCAATTGTAATCAATGTAATGGCATATTTTTCTGCGTAAATCTTGTAAATATTGTATATATTAATTATGTTTTATAATTTTATGTTTAATAAATACGGCCGGGGGTTCTTACGACCCCCAGATCCAAAACTCTTCTCATGTCATTATCTGTGTCTTGATAGGGGAGGAGGGGGGTGTAGGTAGTACCTGGCCATATAGTGCCCCAATGCAGCACCTCGGCGATGGGGAGCGGTGCCGCCCTGCGGCTGGCACCAGCACAGATACTGATCAGACCAGTATAGCACACCCTTTAGAGCCCCAATGTAGCGCCTCGGTGATGGGGAGCGGTGCAGCCCTACGGCTGGCATCAGAACAGCCACTGATCAGACCAGTACAGCGTACCCTTTAGTGTCCCAATGCAGCGCCTCAGTGATGGGGAGCAGTGCCGCCCTAGGGCTGGCATCAGCACAGCCGCTGATCAGACCAGTATAGCGCACCCTTTAATGCCCCAATGTAGCGCCTCGGTGATGGGGAGCGGTACCGCCCTACGGCTGGCATCAGCACAGCCGCTGATCAGACCAGTATAGCGCACCCTTTAGGGCCCCAATGTAGCACCTTGGTGACTGGGAGCGGTGCCGTCCTGGGGCTGGCACCAGCACAGGTACTGATCAGACCGGTAGGGTGCACCCTTTAGTGCCCCAATGTAGCACCTCGGCGATGGGGAGCGGTGCCGCCCTGTGGCTGGCACCAGCACAGGTACAGTATAGCTGACTGATTACCCCATTATAGCTCACTGATTGTCCCAGTACATCTCAGGGTCTGCTACGTGATCTTCACTTATTGCCACATTATAGCTCACTGAATGCATCAGTATGCTTTACTGATTGCCCCAGTATAGCTCATGAATACTTCAGTATAGCTCACCGATTACCCCACTAAAGCTCACTGATTGTCCCACTACATCTCATGGTCTGCTACCAGTGATCTTCACTTATTACCTCAGTTTAGCTCACTGATTGCCCAATTATATCTCACAGACTGCCAAAGTATACTTTACTGATTGTCCCAGTATGGCTCACTGACTTCCCCATTGTAGCTCACTGATTGACACAGTATGCTTTATGGATTGCCCCAGTATAACTCACTGATTACCCAGTGCATCTCATGGCCTGTTCCCATTGATCTTCCCTGATTACCTCACAAAAGTTAACTGAATATCACAATACAGCTCACTGATATCCTGAGCGTCCTTCAGTGATCTCAATGTATAGCTTGTTGAACGGCTAAATTGCTCCATATAGCTCACTGACTGCCCCAGTACAGCTCAATGGGTGGCCCAGTGCAGCTCCTCACCAACTGAACCAGTGCAGCAGCTCCTCACCGACTGACCCAGTGCAGCAGCTCCTCACCGACTGGCCCAGTGCAGCAGCTCCTCACCGACTGGCCCAGTGCAGCAGCTCCTCACCGACTGGCCCAGTGCAGCAGCTCCTCACCGACTGGCCCAGTGCAGCAGCTCCTCACCGACTGGCCCAGTGCAGCAGCTCCTCACCGACTGGCCCAGTGCAGCAGCTCCTCACCGACTGGCCCAGTGCAGCAGCTCCTCACCGACTGGCCCAGTGCAGCAGCTCCTCACCGACTGGCCCAGTGCAGCAGCTCCTCACCGACTGGCCCAGTGCAGCAGCTCCTCACCGACTGGCCCAGTGCAGCAGCAGCTCACCGACTGGCCCAGTGCAGCTCATCGATTGCTTCCAGTATAATTCATCAATTACCCCCAACGTAGGTAATTGATGTCCCCAGCATAGCTCATTGATTGTCCCAATATGGCTCGCTGTCTGCCCCAGGGTAGCTCATTGCATACCCACTGTAGCACCTTCAATGCCCTCACTAATTCATTAGTTGTCCCTCAGTCTCCTGCACAGACTAGCTTAAGTGACCGCCCATACTCAATTGATTTGATTGCCCCAGTACAGCTCTGACTGCCTCCGGTATTATTCCCTGACTGCCCCCACTATTACTTGCCGTGTGCCCAGTTTTCCTTTCTAATTGCCCCAGTGTTGTTCTCTTATTGCCCCACATATAGCTCATTGATAACTCCCAGCATAGCTCCGATTGCCAACAGTAAAGATAACAGATTGCCCTAAGTAAAGCTCTCCAAGTGCCTCTTAGTAGGGCCCTCCAAGCGCCCATAGTACAGCTCTCTGGGAACCTGCTGTAGGAGAGTAGGATCAGCTTCTTATGGCTACCCTCACTTTTTGCAGATTTATCACTGTTTTCGACTTCGACTGACTGGGATCCTGCTATCCAGGACCCCAGTCTAGCTGCTTTCTCCTCTAAATTGATTGCATGTACTTTAGGTACACTCCAGATTGGATACTGGGGTACCCTCATCAGTCCCAAGCATATGGTATACTATGTACCCAGGGCATAGTTACCCCAGAGGCCTCTCAGGGGCTGCAGCATGTATTATGCCACCCCTGAGCGACCATTCAAACTGACACCAGAGGTCTGCTACTGCAGCCTGTGTAAGGTGGTGCATGCACCCCTTACTTAGATATAGGTTCACTATATCTATTCTAAATCATTACACATATACACCTATTTGTCACCCCAAAGGCAGGCCTCATCAATCCTGAAGGCAGGGTGCTGGGTTTTCCTATTTTCAGGGGTTGTTTGTGATGAGGCCAACCGTATATATTTAAGTGCATTATAACCTTGCTGTAAATGCAAACTTTATAACAGCTGCTAAGAAACAGGTCGTGTTTGGTGTCAAACACCTTGGAATCATACCTCCCCGCCAGTAACTGGTGGGGGAGGTATGATTCCACCCTTCCAGAGGGACCTATGTGTAACACTGGTACACCCGGTACCAGCTTTCTCGACCTGGGCATCACAAAATGGATGCTGCCAGGCACACACACGAGTCTGCCCTCCTACTGCTGAGCTAGGCTCGAGCAGGGGAAGGCTTGACAGTAGATTTCCTGTCATAGGGAGGTGTGACCACCGCCCAGACAGGATGTAGTGTATTGGGGATGGGTGGGTGCACTCAGAGTGCCTGAAAGTCTGCACTGGGGGCACATTTGGTGTCCCTGTGCATAGTCCAGCTCAAACCGGTTGCAGGAGCTATTTGCTCCTGCTCTGGCACGAAACTGGACAAAGGACATGGGTGTAGCTACCCCTCTGTCCTGATCCTCCTATAGGTGGATCCCCAGAGTTTGTCCAACCCCTTCCTTGGGTATAAAGTAGGAACCTTTACTACAGGACTTTAGATTTTACCTGGACTTAACTCTGCAAGCAGAAACCAAGTACTCGACGATCTACACTTCGCTGGACGACAGAAGAATCTCCCTGGAGTAAAGGAGTTACTCCCCTGCAGCAGCAGGCACCTTAACGCGTTTGACTGGTTTGCAGCTCCTGAGGACTCCGAAGATTTCTGCAACACAGGAGGTGGGTGCCCAAGCGTCCCCGAGGTTGATCTGCCCTCTCAGCAATTCTGAGACCAGTATCCCTCGTGAGGACCGTGCAACCCGAACCCCTGCGCACCATGTACTTTTGCAGCAGCATATGCTTTTTGGAAATCTCTGAGGCTGTGCTTTGGGCTAGGTGTAGTCCTGACCCCGAGCAGTATTTCCACCGAAGATTTCCAGCCTACACTCCACAAGTGTTCCGTGGGCTGGTATTTCGTGATTCAGCTCGAGGTCCCTTTACGATCCCTGGTCCTTTGGCCTGTGGCTCCCTGTGAAGGTAACTTTGACTTTCCTTGGGTTTCCCTGGTTGCTCCAGACATGCCCTGACTCTCCATTGCTGGGAGAGTCCCCAGGACCTTGCTGGTCCTCACCGTAACCTGTTTCTTCTGCCCGCATTGGCTGCCGTTGCCAAGGCTTGTTGGTATTCAATCCTGACACTGACCCCCCAGCACCCGACATCCTTCGTGGGACAGCTCATCTACGGACTTTGGTCATAGTCGACGTCTCCTGGTCCCCGTGGCTGCAGAGTGAAGCATCCAATCTTCTCACCTGAAGCACCCGACATTGTTGGGCATTAGTCTACTGAGCCCGTGGTCACCCTGAAGTGACACAGACTCTGTCCCCTCTGCTTTCAGGTTCTTCTCACCTCGGATCCAGGCTTGGATTCCACCAGGCACTTCATCTTCTCGGCAGCAGCACTTCTTGGCATCACGCCATTGAAAACGACGAGGGTTTCTGACACCACTTGACCCCTATGCACCCGGCTCCCCTGGGATAGATAACACGGGTACCTCGGTACTCACAAGGGTGCTGGCCTTAGAACCTTCTATGTTCCAAAGCGTTTGCTTGAAGTCCTCTGAGAAGTGTCCTTAAACTGTAATTTCCAACCGCGACTTTCCTATAGAGCTGTACGGAGCTCGCGTCTGTGTTCTCACATGGCACGCGTCCTCCGTGGGTCCCCTGTGTCACTACTTTGGGTGGTTCCTTGGGGTCCCAGCGATTCTACGTGCTCTAGGCACTGTGTCTAGTGAAGTCATTGTTGTTATACCATTTATTTAGTATATGGTTCGGTTTCCCCCTGGAACCCGCTGTGTATTGTGCTATTTACTATTGTTCTATTGATTCAGTATTGTGTATCTTGTGCTCTAATCACATAAAGAGGTTAGTAGAGTGTGTTTAGTACTAAATACATATATTTTATATAACACTTGTGTGGTTCTCCTTTCATTTGGTCATTCAGGAGGTTATAATCTGGTAAACCGAGCTGCTTTACATTCCTTCGAGACTTAGCCTGAAGGCTGCTCTCCACAGCTACCACTAGGATAGCTTTCTATTAAAGGTTGTCTCAAACCTAATCATCAATAAAGGTTGTCTTAAACCTAAACATCAATAAGGGTTGTTTGGACTGGAACAAGGTGGCCACTTTAATTAGTGGACAGCATATACCAGCTCTTTGGGTGCCTGCCCCACCGGTACAACTCTATTGGGGCCTGCCCCCCAGTATAGCTCTCCGGGGGCCTGCGCCTCGATAAAACTCTCCGGAGGCCTACAGGCCCAGCTCTCTGGGGTCCTGCCCCCCGGTACAGCTCTCTGGAGGCCTGCCCTAGGGTGACCGGGTGTCCCGGATTTGCCCGGACAGTCCCGGTTTTTCGCCAACTGTCCAGGTAAATTTCAAGACATTAAGCTCATGTCCCGGTTTTTAAAGAGTATTGGCTGAAAACGCTGGGAGGTATCTATTTATGGTTTGCAAAGCAAGGATAGTTAGCAGCAGTTATAAGAAGTCCATTTAATTAGCAGACATGCTACTGGCTTTAAAAATAGCATTTTATGCATGTTCTTACTGCCTCTTCTGTAATTCTCTCCTAAGGAGCACTGTCATTCTGTGCGCTGTGTGGAAGTAAAATTGTAGTTCTTCTATTTTTGGGAAATTTCCCGGTTTTGACTTTAAAATTCTGGTCACCCTAGCCTGCCGCCCCCCCCCCCCCCTTCCCCATTCCCCTGTATAGCTCTTTTGCCCCCAACAGCTCTCTGGGGGCCTGCCCACGGTACAGCTCTTCGATTGGCTGGCCTCTGCTCCACTGCTGCCGAGGAGCACACACTGCGTCGAGCGTGCCCTACAATAATGGAGCCGAGACGCACCAGACCAGCGGCCGATAGGAAGGGAGAGTCACTGCGAGCCTTTCCGCCCCTCCTGGGCCAATAAGAAGACGCCTGCGCCGTCCTCCGGGACTCCGAAGTTCAGCAGTAATATATACACACAATCTCTGCCTTTTAACAGCGCCAATCAGTGGCAGATCTAGGTGCAATCAACAGCAGCAGGGGGCTGTGGAAAGCAAAACAAAACAAAAACAGTAGGAATCTCTGCTAATATACATTAATTGGCAGAAGGCTGCATTCTAAAGAGACACATCCCAAGTGAGGAGGAAGCGCGCGCGGAGGTGTTTGCTGCCGGGATCAACAGCCACCTGTCCCGGGCCTTCCGGCCAATCACAGCCAGGCAAGGGCCAGGCGCGGAGTAATCTGCATTGCATGTGAGGAGGAAGGTTTCTCCCCCCACCCCTGGCTGCTGCCTCGTGCAATGGTGTCACTTGGAAGTGCTGCTGTTCCTGTAAAACATAAGGCGCGAAGGAGCGCCCCAGGCTTCAGTGTGCACCACAAGCTAATGACATGGCGCCCAATGCAGGCCTGCAGCAGGGCGGGCGCTCCTGCAGCAATGCGGGGCCTGGTGAGGCGCACCCAGAAGGGCTCCAGGTGCCAACACCAGGGCGTTGGCAGCCAGGAGCTGGGGACCGGCTCTACTGGCCCCACCGCAGAGCTAATGACATGGCGCCCAATGCAGGCCTGCAGCAGGGGGGGGCACTCCTGCAGCAATGCGGGACCTGGTGAGGCGCACCCAGAAGGGCTCCAGCTGCCAACACCAGGGCATTGGCAGCCAGGAGCAGTTGACCGGCTCTACTGGCCCCACCGCAGAGCTAATGACATGGCGCCCAATGCAGGCCTGCAGCAGGGAGGGCGCTCCTGCAGCAATGCGGGACCTGGTGAGGCGCACCTAGATGGGCTCCAGGTGCCAACACTAGGGTGTTGGCAGCCAGGAGCGGGAGACCGGCTCTACTGGCCCCACCGCAGAGCTAATGACATGGCGCCCAATGCAGGCCTGCAGCAGGGGGGTGGGGGCACTCCTGCAGCAATGCGGGACCTGGTGAGGCGCACCCAGAAGGGCTCCAGCTGCCAACACCAGGGCTTTGGCAGCTATGAGCAGTGGACCGGCTCTACTGGCCCACGGTGTCATTGCTTGGGTCACCTGGCTGGGTCAATCTGGGGTACACATGCTGCCAAGGCTTGAATACCCTGCAGCAGGTTTGATATCAGCTTATTATTTCTACATCTGACCTCCATCAGGCAGGCTCAGAGTTCAATGCGTGCCCACACAAGGCCGCAGAGGGCTCGGTCCTATCACAATATTATTTTATCTCCACCCAGCACAATTGCAGTTTTCAATGCGTATCAAGCGGTTAGGTCGGAGCAGCTCACCCGGCAGGTCCCAATTTTCTATCAGTGGACAACGAAGGCCAGTGTTGGGTGGATCCTGTCAATGGTATCACTTTTACTTCAGCCGATTGGTCACAGTTTTTAATCAATGGACAAAGGTGGCCAGAATGGGGTTGGGTCCTACTCCCGTATCACTTCTACCTCCACGCAGTACAGATGAAACTTTTGCTCAACACAGCACGGTTGCAGTTTTATGTGGGCACACAAGGCCGTTGTCGATTGGGTCCTATCACTGTTTCACTTTTATCTAAATACAGTGGGTCAGTGTTTTCAATATTCAGTCTCAGAATACCACCACTGTTTGGGTCCTATAGCACTTTTACAGTGACCCTTAGGGTCACAGTTTTCAATCAATGGACAATCAAGGCCGAAGCTGGTGGAGTCCTGTCATCGCATCACTTATCTCTGGGCAGCACGGTGGCATCATTCAATGCGTGCGCACACAAGGCTACAGCAGGTTGAGTCCTAAAACTGGATCATTGCTTTCAATCAATGGTCAATCGAGGCCGAAGCAGGTGGAGTCCTGTCATCGTATCACTTATCTCCGCTCAGCACGGTGGCATCATTCAATGCGTGCGCACACAAGGCTACAGCAGGTTGAGTCCTAAAACTGGATCATTGCTTTCAATCAATGGTCAATCGAGGCCGAAGCAGGTGGAGTCCTGTCATCGTATCACTTATCTCCGCTCAGCACGGTGGCATCATTCAATGCGTGCACACACAAGGCCACAGTAGGTTGAGTCCTACCATTATAGAATTCCTTCCACTCAATGGACAACCGATGTCAAAGCTGGTTGAGTCCTGTTGTTGTATCACTTATCTCGGTGCAGCACAGTGGCATTTTTCAATGTGTGCGCACACAAGGCCACAGCAGGTTGAGTTTTACCACTGGATCATCGTTTTCAATCAATGGCCAATCAAAGCCGAAACTGGTTGAGTCCTGTGACCTTAACACTTTTACCTCACTCAGTAGGGTCACCGTTTCCAATCTAGTGCACAAGGTACCAGCCGCTTGACCCTACCAGTTTCACTTCTACCTCAGGAGGTAGACGTGGAGATGGAGATAAGCTGCCCCCTGCTATCTGCCCCCCCCCTTTCCACATGGGTCTAATGATTCCCTCAGCCACTACTTTCGTTGGCATGGGCAACATTCTATCTTTCGGAACCAAGTCAATGAAGGAACCCCCAGACCACACGAGGCAGGCTTTGTAGGAGCACATCCTTTCCCACTTCACAATATTTATTAAGGATTTCTTTCAAAGGTTTTTGGAAAGTTCCTACTTCACCACAAACAGCGCCCTTGTCCTTGTCTGATGGGGGCCAGGTAGAAAAACTGAGGGGACGTAATACAACTTTTACTTAAAAAGGGGAAGCATTTAGAATAGCAATGATACCAACAATATTAAATAAAGATTGTCGGTTCCCGCTCTCAATGAGATGCAGCTAGGCAAACCGGCCTGGCTCCTTGCGTTGGCCTTGTCAGAGGCCGCATGGACTGTCACTTCAGGCTTCACTCTTACTATCGGTGCAGGACCCAGAGTGATATGCACACAGTTGCCTATTTACATAGGGAGCAAAAAACACCGAAGAACTGGGATGAAATTCAGAATGACTCCCAGCGGCTGGGATTCACTGGAGCATTCTCAGTGTCAGGTTTTCATTCTTCTCGGATTGTTGAAAACTTGGTGTCCTTATGTCGCTGACGTCACTTTGAAAATCTAAAGCACAAGTGTGAGTTTATCCACTAAGAAACGTCATATCCATGCACGCACCCCCAATCTGAAGTGAACGCTCTCGGCCGACACAGTCTAGATTGTCAGGAAAAGAGCATACTGTTCATTACTCCGTGTTTTGGTGGCAAAGAACCCTTCAGAAACATTGATTTGCCGTGTTCGTGGACACCAAAAATACACACCCACCCAGGGCTAGGTCTTCAAGAATTCGTAACCTCAGAAAGTCAAAGCCAAGAGGGTTCTAGACTGGTAATGGAGCGAATAAGGATAGAGCGACAGTCTCAGCCGCCATTTTTAGGTCTCGCCTGGCTATCGCGTAAGCGATCGCACAGCGAGACTTATGTAGGGGTTTCAGAAAATGCTCCCAAAGGCTTCCCAGGCAGATCGGGTGGCGGTTACGCGCACAACCACGCGCATTCCATTTGCTACCAGCTACTTCCTGCGCGTGCGCCACCTCACGTATTCAGAGAGATTTAGTAAGGGGCACAAGACCTTAGGAATGCGGTTTATGGCCAGTGCATGTGAGGCATTCAAGCGCGAAGCTGGCATCTGGCATCGGACTTGAAAGCAGCAGACTCGTTCCCTCCCACCCTTCCTTTGATGTCCGCTTTTCTTGTTGTTTACAAACCATGCCACACACTGCTGCACGCCACACACTGCTGCACGCCACACACTGCTGCACTACACACTGCTGCACTACACACTGCTGCACGCTACACACTGCTGCACGCCACACACTGCTGCACGCCACACACTGCTGCACGCCACACACTGCTGCACGCCACACACTGCTGCACGCCACACACTAATGCACGCCGCTGCACGCCGCTGCACGCCACACACTGCTGCACGCCACACACTGCTGCACGCCACACACTAATGCACGCCGCACACTAATGCACGCCGCACACTAATGCACGCCGCACACTAATGCACGCCGCACACTAATGCACGCCGCACACTAATGCACGCCGCACACTAATGCACGCCGCTGCACGCCACACACTGCTGCACGCCACACACTGCTGCACGCCGCACACTGCTGCACGCCGCACACTGCTGCACGCCGCTCACTGCTGCACGCCGCACACTGCTTTTATGCGAGTTTATGCTACTGACATTGTAAATGACAATGCCTTTTATTTGTTTTAAAACCAAAACATAAATAAAAGGCATTGTAATTTTACAATGTCAATAGCTCAAACTCTTATAATTGCAAGACCTATTGCATTGCAAATGCTTGTTAAAGAAAGATACTGACAAATTAGGTCGGGCAGGAGACAGATTTTATGGGAGATATTTAATAATTAGATTACAGCCGATTAGATAAATAAGATAATGCGCGCTGAATATGATAGAATAGATAAATTAAATATAGAAGAGGAATAAATCAGATTAGCCGATTTACATAAACTGCCTGGAGCGAAGCAGAGCCGATGAACAGGGGCTGGGATGAGAGGAGCAACAAACTAAAGAGACCGACAGAGTTTATTTCTAGTTTTAAGGGAAGTTTCCATTGCGCTTCCGGAAGTGGCCGTTGTCTGCTACAGAACAGGGATTAACATTTAGGGACAGTGTGATCTTGCTCTGAATTTGATGCTGGACTGTAAAGAACAAGAAACTTACCTTCGGTAACGCTATATCTGGTGGATACTCCATCTAACCGCAGAATCCCCACCTATAGAATATCCCCCCCAGACACCAGACTGGTTCCAAAGTGTTCACAGCTGTGCTCCCGCATGCCGCTTGGTATATTTAGACGCCATACCTGCACTCCGATGTCAGTGTTTTGCTAAACTTTTTCCATGCCCTTGGATGCGGAGCACACAATTGCCGGTACTAGTGCGCACATCTCTAGTTTGGGACCTTTTTATATTGTTGCACAAAGAGGCTACTCCAATGCTTACATTGAGACCGTGGTTTCCAGTGCTCAGCACTGGCACTTAATTGTCAACACCGGGGCTTGTGCCAGTCTGCCACATTGTGGCGCTGTTTAAAATGACAGTTGACTGCTGCCCAATCCATTCTTATAGCGTTGGGGGCCTAGAGTAGGCTGAATTTTCACACTTGTAAGAGTGTGATGATTAGTAATTGTGTTGGTACTGCCATTGGCAGCTCTGGCAGGGGCAATGTGTGGTGCAAGCTGAGGGGGCCTCCTGACGAGAGCCCTGGCACATATGTTTTTACTAATTAAGCAATGGGATGCTCCAAAGAACAGGGAGGTGAGCACGATGAGCAATCTGCGGTTAAATCCACCACCAGAAAGAGCATTACTGAAGGTCAATGCTTAATTTGTAAAAAAGTAAATGCCAGGGCCCTTCTCAGGAGCCCACGGCAGCCTGCACCAACTAACGGCAAGAGCAGTCGACCTTGAAGCTGGGGAACTGGGTTGGAGTCTCGGCAGGGACGCTCAACCTCCTGCGATTCTGGAAAAATAACTTAATCTTCCTGTGCCTAACAAAATGAATGTGTCCATCTGTAACGCAACTGGTGCTCATGTAACGCGCTCTAATATCGTCGGGTCGAATTCACGCTATATAAAACTAAAAAGCAATTGCCCCAGCCAGCGCTGCAAATGACTACCAACACAACTAACCATCACACTCCTACAAGTGATAGATTTCAGACTATTTTTATGTATTTTGATTTATTAAACACACTTGTGCTCCTCTATAAACTTAAATAGACAGCACCACCATGTGGTGGACTGCCCCTAAAGCCAGTGCTGACAAATGCTGGTGCCGAGCGTCAAACCACTGGCTCAAATTAAGCACTGCACAAGGTAAGTAACTTGATCAGATGGCTACTTCTAACCACAGACTGCTTGCCTGCACAACAGACATCAAAACAGTATCTCCCCCCAAAGTGGAGGCTTTGTGGAGTGTACTCAGACCAACGGCATTTTGAAACGGACAAAATGCCCATTCAGTCAGACCAGGCTGCCAAGCAGTAATACTTCATGAATGTGTGTACAGATGCCCACGTCGCAGCTTGGTAGATGTCAAGAACAAAATCTATGCGTGTGAAAGCAATGGTAGCAGCCCTGTCCCTGGTGGAATGAGTCCTGAGACCTTCTGGATGCTGCTTCTTGGACAATGTGTAGCAGATCTTAATGTTGAGGATTATTCACCTCAACAAAGTCAGCTTCTGAATCACTTGCTTTTTTTGCCCAGAGAACCCCCCAAAAAGCTGACGGTCTGCCCCGATGGTCTTTGGTGAGACATGTAAAAGCATAATGCTCTTTTGGGGGTCTAGTCGAAAGAGGTGCTCCTCTTCAAGAGGGGAGGCGGTGCAAAGAGTGTTGGGACGACGATGGCCTGCTCAACATTAAAAGTAGGCCCAACTTTTGGCTAAAAGGCTGCAAACACTAGTTTTTCCAGGGAAAAGGATATGTAGGGAGGCTGCACCAAGAGCATGGACACACACACCATGAGCTGAAGTGACTGTCCTGAGAGCCAGAAGATGCAGCTGTTCCTTGGTCTGTAGAGGACCAAGAGCATCAGTAATCCTAACAGAGGAAACTCCCCCAGGCAAGCCCTGAGCTTTAACCGGTCATGGTCTATG
This sequence comes from Triturus cristatus, assembly GCF_964204655.1. Lineage (NCBI taxonomy): Eukaryota > Metazoa > Chordata > Amphibia > Caudata > Salamandridae > Triturus > Triturus cristatus. The sequence continues at coordinate 70,644,406 of NC_140593.1, forward strand.
GGACTCCCAACCATTGACTCAGCCAAAGTAGCTGAGCAGCCAGGTTAAAAGTTTAAAACTGACAGGCCCACACCCTGCCCACGTGTTGACGACACCACAGCTTTGGCTATGGAAGTCCTCGTTGTATGCCTGCCCACACCACATCTGAAAACAAACTGTTCAAGTCTTAAAAAATGAATTGCCGCCGACACACCGAAAAGGCTAGAAGGTAATATAATAGCCTCCGGAGGAACAACATCTTCTTGATAGCCTCTCTGCCCATAGGTGACAAAAGGAGTCCCTCCACCCCCTCTAAACTGAGCAGGGGAGTAAATGCTGCTCCCTGCCCGGTCCCGGTTACCCTAATGGAGGTGGTCATCTAAATGATAAATCTATAATCCTAAGTATTCAAAAGTATAAGGTGTTCACTTTAGGGGAATAAAGCCCCACTGAGGGTTCCCCCACCTTCGAAGCATGCACCGGGAAGAGAAAGAGCTTGTCCACAGACCAGACAGGTCACCAAAATTTTACAATAGCGTCATTTCCCCCCTCCCCCCCTCCAAACTAGTTTGCAGGTTTGTCAAGTAAAGGAGTGCGCCGTCAGTTTATAGTGAAATAGCGTGTGAGGTGTGCAGCAGCAGTATACCCCACTCATTCACTCCCTCATGGAACAAGCAGGCTAGCAGCTCATTGGTCAAGGCAAACCATACTGGGGAGAAGGTGCACCCCTGCCTTATACCTCTATATTACTACCAGCGGGCTAAAAATACCATCCATGTCTGGACACTCGCTATAAGGGCAGCATGCAGCAACACCACTCCGCCCTGCTTGATGCAGTGCAACAGGTCAGTAGTGTTGTCAGTGAGTAATTCACTTCGTCATTTCTCACTGCAACGATCAACTTGAGGAGACTTTACATTACACAAAGCATTCTCTGCTCACATGCTCAATTCACACTTGCCCTGCTGTCCGGTCCACAACAGTATTTACAGATTGTGCGAAGAGAGCATCAACTCCTTGCCTCCACTTCCTGGTTTGCGGCCCAACCGCCATCTTGTGCCGTTAGCAGTCTAGTTTCTCAGGCCACAGTTGGTGGAGGTCTATTTAGGCCCAATGCAAGCATAGACGTGCACAACAGGTGAGCCGCTGGGACGCCAAAGCTAAGCCCTTCCGCCCCAAACATCTCCAGGACCCCAGCTCCTCCCACCAGCAAGGTCAGTCCTACTTCTAGACTGTGATATTCCTCTATGGGATTACTTCAAATTAAAGCCGGGTATGCGAGCCATGGTGACCAGACTACTTGCTGCGCCAGTCCCTTCACGCTACCTCTTGAAGGCCCAGTCTCATTTACTTCCTGCAGCTTTTCTTGTGACCCCCACCTCTCCTGTGGCCAGGGTTGGAGAGAGGATTGGCTCCATCCATATTTTCACTCGACCACAAGTCGACATACATCTTCCAGCTCTCTCCAGTGATCCTCTTTAAACACCCACTGAACTCTGGGACCTCTTATCCTCTCTCTCACCGGACCTGTGTTTCTTTCCTGAAACCTAGATCAATTCCACAGCGCTCCTCCTGGCATTCCAATAGCACTTCCTGATAACCACCAATTGTTAAGACTAAACAGAGAATCCAGACCAGGGGTGGCGTGGCTGTTAACATAGTGGTTATTGACACCTACTCATCAGATTGGATTTTGAAAACTGAGGTTTCAGTAGATGAGTATTGGAAAGGTGCTCTTGTTTATCGGCCTCCAGGAGCAAAAAACGATTTTAGTCATCTGTTAGCATAACACTTTGCTGCATGTGTACTGGCAGCTAATACTTTTCTTTTGTTGGGTGATTTCAACTACCACGGAGAAGATACCTCGAACAAAGCAAACACAAGGAGATGATGGACGGAGCGCTGAAATTTTTCAGGCACTCACCCTCAGTCACAGATCTGTGTTGAATCCATCACCCTCTTTAGCTCGCTTCGTCACCTCAGTTAAGACCCAGCCATATGCAAATCAGTCCTGACCCTGTGCCTCATAGGAACAGTCCAGACCGAACTGCCAACCCAGGTCTTCCCTGGACCGAAAACAGATATCGGGCTAACACCCCTCATCACCTGGCTGAGTGGTAATACCCAGAAAGCTGTAGCAGGATGCTTATTTCCGGACCAGGGAGGAACTGGCCTGACAGTTCGAGCTGGACTGTTCCCATGAGGAGCAGGGTCAAGACTGATTTGCATATGGCTGGGTCTGAACTGGGGTGGCGTAGTGAGCAAATGAACAATGGATTAAACCCAGATCTGTGAGTGGCTGAAAAGTTTCAGCACTCCGTCCATCATCTTGTTGTGTTTGCGAAGTGCAGGGTTTGCAAGTAAAAGCTAAATCAGGCTCCCTATCAGTCCCATGCCCTCCCTTTATAGCATCTCATTTATCTACCACACTCACATCACCCATTATATGTCCCTTCTTGATCTTTCCTTCGACTCTGTCTAATTTTCCATGGTTTGGAAAGGGGCACAGGTTTCCCCGATCCTAAACAAAATCTAATGCCAACCCAAGGAACCTCTCCAAATATCGACCCATCTCTCACCTTCTGCTTTTCGGTAAAATTATGCAAAGTTTGGTAAATAAACAGTTTGCCGCTTATCTGGAAGACCATGGGATTCCCTAAACTTCTCAATCCGGTTTCAGAGCTTTTCACAGCACCCAAACTGTGTTGGTGGCGTTACAGACACCATCACTTTCCCTTTATGCTGGCAATCCAGCTATGCTGGTGTTGCTTGATTTGTTAGGTGCCTCTGACACCGTTTACCATACCATACTGATTCATAGGCTTTACAAGGTAGGCATTGTAGTGATCAAGTCCACGCAGGTAGGTGTGGTTCAGAGAGGCTTATTCAGGATAGTTACAAGAAGATTAAAACAAGACCGGCACGAGACCCCACCAGGAGCAGCCAGCATGCAGCCCAGCCAACTGAGTATTTCATTCCCAACATTCCATGTTATGTCACTACACCAAGATTCCATTGGCAGGGCTAGAATAACATCAGAGTCAAGATACAACATATCCCCCTTTCTTCTATACATAATTTAAAAAAAACAACAATGAAGAAACAAGAAAAAAAACGGAAGAAATAAGAAACATGAAACCATTGAAAGAAGAAAGCAACAGGAAAGGATAAGAGAAGCAAAGAAGTGAGGCAAACCAAGATATAAGAACTCCCCTCCCTTCTGTACACAAAAAAGAGAACAAAATAACAGTCAGAGAAAAGGAGAAAAAGAACCACGAATAACTGCCCCAAAACATACTCACTGGCCAGAACAGGAATGTAAGAAGGCAGAAGAGGAATGAACCAACAAAACTCAGGACTACAGGATGTGGATAACACAGAGAAAGAAAACACGTGAGAAGACATCACAAAAGGAACAGAAATGAAGAAAGAAAACAAGGAAGATGAGGTAAAGTAAAAGGATAATCCTCACCCAAGTCAAACACGATCATCAATACATAATAACAAAATATAGTGTAAAGACAACAGTGCATATCAATAATAGAAAATTCAATAAAATGAAAATATAACTATATGTGAGGTACGGGAGGACTATAACCCGAAAGCAAACCCCTAAAAGATAAGGGATTACAGCAGCAACAGATGAGACTAAGACCCATAGAAACCATAGTCATTGTAAAATTGACATTGTGAAAACAAAAAGAGGTTGAGCAAAGTCACCAAACAGATATGGATAGAGACCCATATAATAATGCAGAGAGGTTGAGCGATGTCAAGAAACAGATATGGATAGGGATCCATATAATAATGCGAAAAGAACTAAAACCCTCGCATAGCTCACAGGAGGAAGACGGAACATAGTTGTGCACAAGTGAAACGTGTAAGAACGTACAATGAGCAGATAGGACTGAAACCCTCTGCAATTCCCGTGTAGGGAAACTTAAAGCATGCATGAGACACTAAGGAAACAATGGACTCTTCACGGCATGTACCATTATAGAGTGTACCTCCATGGTGTATACCTAGGGCCCATGAACAAATAAAGTACGATGTTGAGACAACGGTACCCCAGGGTCCGTAAACATATAATGTAAAGTAACGAGAAGTCATCGTACAATCTTGTGAAAAACAAACTGTACTGCATAGTACACAACACCGGTGACTACTCACCCGAGTAATAGAAAGAAACAAACACACTTGCGTAGGGGAACGACATGTAACAATGCCTGGAAGTAAAACACATGCTGAAAGTAGTAAACCAGACATGCATGTACAAGCTAGAAAAACAAAATCCCCTGACATACGCACTAGAAAAGTGCACAACCACTGTAATCTCAAACACTGCAGAAGAGGAATTTGAGCTTTAGACTAAGTTAATACACTGTATGCACAAACACATGGTCAACAAATTTTACAGAGGCACAATTCCAGGTAGAATGCAAAAGGAATTAGGATAAAGCACAGGTGGTAGCGTTCCACAAGGGAAATATCCGCACCTTCAGTATGGTATTTGATAATTATTCATTTAAAGCGTGAAAAATTTATTTTTTGCAACAACAGGTGCCCCACCCTAATAGAGCCTACCACCAAACGGCTCTAGTAGCATGAAAAACAAGGATATCCGAGCAACAACTTATAACAGCAATATTAAGGTTACTATGGCACACCTACATGTATTATATAGATCTCAAAAATGTAGAGATCAGGTTTATAGGCAATATGGGGTACAATTTTCCCTAATCTTTTTTCTACTCAACAGAACCTATTGACAAGGATTCAAAACATCAATTTGACAACATCCAATTCTATTATGAAACTGTAAATCTTTATTCTTTCTTTTGTTCTCGTCCATGAAGATTATTCATTGTTTTCCATAAGATATTCTCAGCACATTATTGCCAACACGTGTTTCGTCTTGTCCAAAGACTTTCTCAAGGCTCTCTCATAAGCATAAACAATGTAGGAATAGTACCAAAGTTCGATTTCCAGATAATTTTCAAGTTAGTAGGTGCAAGTATAATAAAATGCCACCTATCACCTGAGCAAAAACCATTAGTAAATGTAGCGCCAAAATATGGCTCCCAGTGTATTTGAAGGTTCCCAAGTGCAAATGTAGTAAAATGCCACCCATAAAAGTGAGAGTGCAAGAGTAAACAAAAAACGCCAATCCGCGTATGATTGTATCCGCAATGGAAACGAAGAGCGTAAGATGCTTGTCAGAATGCAAAAGGAAGGATCAGTTGAAGTCCCCAACTGCGCTCAGGCTTCCGCTTCCAAAAGTACTTCAATTGTGCTCCAGCACTTCCGATGACAACATGGAGGTTGTAATTAAAGTACGTGAACTTCAACGTGAACACAGAAGAAGCAAGAGAAGAGACGATACGTAGAACACAACGGTGCTTCTGTAAACTGGCAGCCTTCGAATAACTTTATAGAAAATGTCATACTTGACTTGTGGGTGGTTGGCAAAGTGAGACGCGGTTGGCAAAAAAAAAAAAAATATTGAACAGTGGACAACCACGTGTAAGATGGCAAGAAAAGAAACAGATTCTGTCACCGGATGGTATTTAATATCAAAATAGAATTCCACTCACCACCGGTGTCCAAAACTTGCATCCACAGACCTCTGTCAGATGATCAGACCAAAAATATCACCAAATGACCCTCTAGCGCTGCATGAAAACAGAAGAAAACAGGTGAAAACTGATTGTAGAAACAATGAGAAGACTCGTGGCATCCAATTCCGCACCAAGGAAAAAGACGTAATGAAGATTGAGACGTGGTTGGCAAAACGCGTGGTTGGCATATTGACACTCAGTGAACCAGTAATTCAGGTGGGCGATTGCCAACCCCAAGATGGTGCCACGCTTTCTCACGCTGTGCCGGGTGGCTCACGGCACGCTCAATGTGCAAAGCGTCATTGGCAGGCAGGGAAGACTCCAGAGGACGTCACACAAGACTCCACAGCTCCGCGTGACACCATGGGCCAGGAAAGGTGCGCGCACTGTGATTTGAACATAAAAATGGCAGTTGCAAAGATCAGGTCTCAACGTAGACCAAAAATCAAAGTCACACAATGTCTCTCACATGACTCTGCCCCTTATGATAGTGCCACTGTGAAACGCCAAGCGTGCAGCACAAACTGACACCACTCTGCCAGCCACTGCCAGTGCAAAGTTTGTTATTGCCAGAGCCGTCAATAAGTCTGTTAAATCCACTGCTCTCCCTCTTGTGAAGTCCCAACGATGAAAATGTACAAAGCAGCCAGTGCACCATTACACGTTCAATTAGTTGAATGAGATCAACCATAAAAATTTCTTCACACATTGTAGATCCACTTAAAGTCCATTTCCTGGCACCTTGGCTAGCGCACACATGAAACACACTTCTTCACCAGACTGTGTAGATGACGATGTGTGGCACTGAAGACATTAATACAGGCTTACCCTCACTAAAGGCACAGCACAGAAAGCAGACGTTGTTGAATGGCAGACTTACCCTCACAAAATGCACAGCAGACGTGTAGAGAAGATGGGGAGTAGACACCCAAAACTGAAAGGGCAGCTTGTGTAGTAGCACTTCCCCAGACGCACAGGAACAACTAGCAGTCTGCTGTGGGCGACCGATGTAGAGGTCACTGGTGGGGTCAGGATGCCAGTTGCTTAAGCTTAACTTGAACTTAACTTGAGTTGATCTGTACTTTAATGTTGCTTGAGGTTTGATGAGGTGACAGTAGCAGGTTTGTTTCAGGATCGTCGCAAAAAATTGTAGTGATCAAGTCCACGCAGGTAGGTGTGGTTCAGGATAGTTACAAGATCACAAGAAGATTAGAACAAGACCAGAACGAGACCCCACCAGGAGCAGCCAGCATGCTGCTCAGCCCAGCCAACTGAGTATTTCACCCCCAACATTCCATGTTATGTCATTGAACCAAGATTCCATTGGCAGGGCTAGAATAACAGAGTCAAGATACAACACAAAAAAACTTTACACAGGTTCAAATATTTCTTGGAAAAATGGACTCTGGAGGTCTCCTTAGTCTCTTAAGATGCGTTCCATGCCTAGAACTATTGGGGTCCCCCCTCAGGACTCTTCCTTGAGTCCCACATCTTGCTAACACCTACATGCCCCCTGAACCTCGCTCAGATTGTTAAATTGTGCAACTTTGAGATCTTATCTTCCGCAGATGACACCCATTTAGTCAACTCATTTGGGCATGATCTTGAAGGGGTCAAAATAAGATTCACTGAGTGCATGAGGAAAATAGCTGCCTGGAAGGCGAGCAATTACCTGCAGTTGAACAGCAATAAAACAGAGATACTGCTGTTCGGGAAAGCATTGGATGACCTCAGAGTGGTGGTCATCGAAACTGAGTCCTGCCCCTAATCCTAGGAAGACAGTTAAAAATCTCAGCATTAGGCTGAATAAAACCCTGTCCATGAAAGATCACGTGTCCTCCATCTGTGGCACCTGTTTTGCCACCATGTGTGTGCTTAAGAAAGGTTTCCTGAGGCTTACTTCGTCCTCCACAAAAACCCTAGTGCAGACTCTAATGAGGAACTGCCTGGACTACGACAACACACTGCTAGTAGCAGTCAACAAATCCCTGCTGTCTAAGCTACAGAAGGTGCAGAATACTACAGCTAGTCTAATATGCAGCCTACCTTCGGGCATTTCCTCTGCCCCATCATAAGAGCCTTTCACTGGCTGCCGGTCAGTAAACAATCCTTTTCAAGCTATGCTCTCATATGCATACGTCGCTGGCAGGCAAAGGCCCAACTTATCTTCATATAAAGCTTAGTTACTAGTTTACCATTAGACAGCTGAGATCCAAGAATACAGCCTTTCTCGTCGTTCCCCACAACCACACCAAGATTTAGCAGCAGGTCTTCTTCGTACCTTGCCCCTTTTCATTGAAACAAACTCCCTCTTCAAATTTGCTAAAGCACAGATTGTTAGATTTTTTTTTAAACTCTTGAAGATTTGGCTGTTCTAACTAGTCTGTTGATCCTGTGTTAGTAAAGCTCTGAGATACACCTCCATTGGCTATAGCAAGTTCCACTAACATAACATAAGCTGCACAAGCCTTCTCTTGATGGACAACAGAAAGGCCTTCACCGCCAAGCAGATGACCCACAGCTCTAGCAGATTTATGTGGTGCAGGGGTCGTGTCAGAGATGAGAGCCCTGTGATATACACTTCTCCTACAAAGCCTCCAAAAACCCAGCAGTGATGCACCCATCACCACTGGGGAATCTGAGTGGGGAAGGGAGAGGGGCCTGCTGCTGGTCAGGTTACGGTCAAGCAGCTACCACTGCATAATTTGTGCAGTTTCCTATTAAAACTGGATAACATCCACCATGTTCCCTTGGTGCCAAGCCCACTGATACTTCAGATACCACTAGGGAGTCTGCATATGCCACTCGGCAAAGAGGACAAACAGGATGCATGAGGCCAACAGGACAAGAAGCGTCAGGGCTTTTCCTACCAAGATTAAGGACAGAGGCAAAACATTGGGGTGATGCCCAAATACCTTGAACTTGTTGCAGTAGAGGAAAGGCACTGAACTGCACTGTGTTCAACACAGCTTCTAAAAAAGGAAGCCTTTGCGAAGGAGTTAGGTGTGACTTTGGCTCATTGATCAAGAACCCCAACGATGTCAGGAGGTGCAGCGTCATCTGTAGCTGGTCAAAGACCGACTAGCAAACCAACCTCTCATGAGCCAGTTGTCGAGGCAGGAGAAAACTGGCCTCCTCAACCGCAGAGGATGGGAAGCAAAGACCGTCATCTTTTTTGTGAACACCTGAGGGGTGCTGGTAAGGCTGAACGGAAGCATGGCAAACAAAATGCTCCTGGCTGACCTCGTACCGCAGGTAATGTCTGAGAGACCGCAGGACAGGCACAAAAGTACGTGTACTGCAAATTCAAAGCTACAATCCAGTTGCCTGGATTTAAGGGCAGATAGAACCTGGGCCAGTGTGAGTATTTTAAATGTGTCCTGCTGCAGGAAGACATTCAGAGGATGGGAATCTAAAATAGGACGAGGGCCGTCATTTGTTGGCAGGAGGAAATAGCGGGAGTAGCAGCCTTTCTCTATTTCCGAGGCCAGCACCCTCTTGATGGACCCTCTGGGTAGCAGGACCCCCACTTTTTGCAGGAATATAAATAGGTGCCCCTCTCAGAGCTGTTCAGATGTGGTTGGAAGCTGTGGAGGGTCGGAAATAATGAAGACATAGCTCTGCTGGAAGATCTAGAGCAACCACCAGTCGAGTGTGATGGACTGCCAACCTGGAAGAAAGTGTTGAATACTGCCTACCAAAGGGCGGCTGAACACCGCTAAGGACACACTAAAGCGTCTTGGAGGCTAATGCCATAGGGAAGGGAGACTGGGAAGATCATGCCCCTGGTGATCTGCATGTTGTCTGTCTGAACACAAGCAGACTAAAAGAGGAGCATAGCTCCAGAGCTGCATTCGAAGGCCCAGAAAGGAAGAGGTCAACGAGCAGGAGTGGCATATATATGCTGCTTTGCTCCACTACTTCTGGGGCAAAATGAGAAACATGCAGAGGCAGACTGCACCACCCAGCAGCATGCAAGAGTATTGCTGTGAAACCGCCTGGATCAAGTATGGAGTCTGGAGGATATTCTACAGGTGAGGAATCTGTGGTTAGAAAGATCCATCAGAATTCGACAGCAAAGATTCACACACAGTCAGGCCGTAAAAAAACCACACAAATGCATTAGTATTCTGTATTAGTGACTGTGGTGTGGCATTAACACTGGTGGGAAATACTGCTATTGTAATTACCACTGGCGGTAAAAGAAAAACCACCATCTGGGAACACATTCTATGCTATCAAGTGGATTCTTTTACCAGTGATCTCAAGTTCAATAGTAAACACTGGCATGTTTGCAGTGCTCCATTTGCTGCAACAGAAAGGGAGGCAGCAATCAATTTACCCCTAGCAGTCATTTTATCACCAGCTGTAGCATGGCACTAATATGTGGGGTTTTTGTGGCTAGCAATATTTCCTATTTTAGAATGGGTGGGTGGTATTATTACACCAGCAGGTATTTCATGGTTAACACCCTTTCTTGAATGAGGCCCTGGGCATGCTCTGTTTCTTATAGAGTGACACAACAATGCTTAGCGCCTGACAACAGATCCTGGCTCTCCCAGAGTATGGGCACAGATCAGTGCACACACAGGGCAGGACAGAACTAGTCACTGTCCTCAAAAGTAACTCAAGTGACTGATCCATCGCAGAAAGGGCAATAGCAGCAGCAGGAACTGCGAAGGGAAAAAAGTAAATCCATGGAATAAAATACCAGAGTCAGTCGGAGGGAGCAGAAAGTAAACCTAAACCTACATCTGGAGATTGGCTAGGATTTGTTTGGTCCACAACATGATGTGCCACTTTGAATCTTATTTACTACACAGACATCAGGCTCCCTTCTTCTACAGATGAAGCCCTGTGGCTACTTCATCTTAAGCGGAGTGCCACTGAGCTTCCCACAGTGATCAGTAGCCACGTTCCATACCAATGATGACAACACCCTGTTAGGGAAACGTGCAGTGCTGCACCACAATGGAACAGTGACAGGCGTTGGACTGGACCATGTGAAACACGCAGTGTATAGGGTAGGCAACAATGGTCGCCATTCTAAGGTGCCTGGTATAAGGGATAGGCAATGTTCTCCATTCTAAGGTGCCTAGTATAGAGGTGGGCAATGGACTCCATTCTAAGGTGCCTGGTATAGAGGTGGGCAATGGTCTCCATTCTAAGGTGCCTGGTACAGGGGGTGTACAAGGTGTCCATTCTAAGGTGCCTGGTATATAGGTGGGCAATGGTCTCTATTCCAAGGTGCCTGGTATAGAGGTGGGCAATGGTCTCTATTCTAAGGTGCCTGGTATAGAGGGGGGCAATGTTCTCTATTCTAAGGGGTCTGGTATGGGGGTGGGCAATGGCCTCCATTCTAAGGTGCCTGGTATAGAGGATGGGTAATGGTCTCCATTCTAAGGTGCCTGGTATAGGGGGCGGGTAATGGTCTCCATTCTAAGGTGCCTGGTATAGGGGGTGGGCAATGGTCACCCTTCTAAGGTGCCTTGTATAGAGGTGGGCAATGGTCTCCATTCTAACGTGCCTGGTACAGGGGGTGGGCAATGGTCTCCATTCTAAGGTGCCTGGTATAGGGAATGGGATATGGTCTCCATTCCAAGGTGCCTGGTATAGGGAGCAGACAATGGTCTGCCTTCTAAGGTGCCTGGTATAGAGGTGGGCAATGGTCTCCATTCTAAGATGCCTGGTATAGATGTGGGCAATGGTCTCCATTCTAACATGCCTGTTATAGGGGGTTGGCAATGGTCTCCATTCTAAGGTGCCTGGGATAGAGGTGGGCAATGGTCTCCCTTCTAAGGTGCCTGGTATAGAGGTGGGCAATGGTCTCCTCTCGGAGGTATGTATAGAGAATGGGTTATGGCCTCTGCTCTGGGGTGTCAGGTATATGGTAGCTAATGGTCTCTGCTTTGTGAGGTGTCTTGTACAGGGAATGGGCAGTGGTATCTACTCTGTGCGGTGCCTTGCATAGGGGTGGGCAAAGTCCATTCTAAAGAGTCTGGTTTAGGGAATGGGCAATGGTCTCTGCTCTGTGAGGTGCCTTGTATAGGGAATGGGCAATGGTCTCTGCTCGGAGGTACCAGAGAGAGGAGGTGGGCAATGGTTTATACTATGAGGTGCCTGATAGAGCGGGTGTGGGCAATGGTCTATACACAGAGGTGCGTGATAGAGCAGGTGTGGGCAATGGTCTCCACTCGGAGACACCAGAGAAAGGATGTGGGCAATGGTTTAAACTCTGAGGTGCCTGATAGAGCAGGTGTGGGCAATGGTCTACACTCGGAGGTGCCTGATAGAGGGGGTGGGGGCCATGGTCTTTACTGTGTGAGGGGCTTGGTTTATAGACTGGGCAGAGATCCCCTACCTTATGAGGTGTCTGCTTTATGGGAGGGGGCATTGGTCTATAGGTTGTAAGGTGCTTGGTGTATGGAGGGGCAGTGGTACCTACTCCTGGGTGCCTCTACCAGGGGGTGGACAGTTATCTCAACTCTGAGGTGCCTGATTTATGGCATTAACAATGTTCTTTACTGTTTGAGGGGCTTGGTGTATGCAAGGAGCAGTGGCCCACCTGGCTTACAGAGGTTGGCGATGGTCTATACTGTGAGGTGCTTGATGCATGGACTTGCCAATGGTCCACCTACTCTATGAGGTACCTGGCTTACGAAGGTTGGCAATGGTCTATATGTTGTAAGGTGTTTATTGTATGGAGGGGCAGTGGTACCTACTCCTGGGTGACTCCACCACGGGGTGGACAATTATCTCAACTCTGTGAGGTACCCGATTTATGGGCTGGACAATGTTCTTTACTGTTTGAGGGGCTTGGTGTATGCAAGGAGCAGTGCCACCCTACTCTATGAGGTACCTGGCTTACAGAGGTTGGCAATGGTCTATACTGTGTGAGGTACTTGATGCATGGACTTGGCAATGGTCCACCTACTCAGATACCTGGCTTACGAAGGTTGGCAATGGTCTATACTGTGTGAGGTACTTGATGCATGGACTTGGCAACGGTCCACCTACTCTGAGATACCTGGCTTACGAAGGTTGGCAATGGTCTATACGTTGTAAGGTGCCTGGTGTATGGAGGGGGCAGTGGTACCTACTCCTGGGTGACTACCAGGGGGTGGACAATTATCTCAACTTTGTGAGGTGCCTGATTTATGGGGTGGCTGATTGTCTTGAGTTTGAGGGGCTTGGTTTATGGATTGAGCAATGGTGCTCTACTCTTTGAAGTACCAGGCATATAGAAGTTGGCAATGGTATATAGTGTTTGAGATGCTTGGTGCGTAGACTGGGCAATGGTCCCCTGCTCTCCGAAATAGCTGTTCTATGGACTGGGCAATGGTCCCCTACTGTATGAGGTACCTGCCTTCGAGAGGTTGGCAACAGTCTATACTGTGTGAGGTCCTTGGTGCATGAACAGGGGTAATGGTGCCCCTACCCCATGATAGTTGTGCTACGGACTGAGCAGTGGTCACCTACTCTATGAAGTTTATGGGGGTTGGCAATCATCTCTACTTTTGAGATGGCTGGTGTATGGATTGATCAACGGCCCCCTCACTCTGAGATGCCTCATTTATGGGAGGATATTGGTCTAGACGAAGAGGTGCTGTGTGTATGGACTGGACAATGGTCTCCTACTCTGAGATAGTTGGTATGTAGACTGAGCACTTGTCCCTACATTTGAGGTTCACAATGTACAGATGGGCAATGGTCTCCACACCAGGGAACCTCCAACTGGGGGTGGCCAATGGTCAGCTCTGAGAGATGCCCGAATTATGGGGGTTGGCAATGATCTATACTGTTTGAGGTGCTTGGCGTATCGAAAGGACAATGATCCCCCTACTCTGTGAGATGTCAGATTTATGGGTTTGGGCAGTGGCTTCTTCTGTGTGGGGGGTTGATATGTGGAGTGGGCAGTGGTATCTACTCGGAGATGGATGTTGTACGAACTGGGGCACTGGTCCCCCTTACTCTGTGAGATGCCTCATTTATCAGCCAGGCTAGCTTGAAGCCAGTGGCAAAGTGAGCAAGGGACCCACGTCTGGGCATACCCTGCCAACTTAGGGCGAAGAAAGCAAACACAAGGAGATGATGGATGGAGCGCTGAAACTTTTCAGACACTCGCCCCCAGTCACAGATCTGGATTGAATCCATCGTGTTCTTTAGCTCACTCTGCCACCCCAGTTCAGACCCTGCCATATGCAAATCAGTCTTGGCCCTGTGCCTCATGGGAACAGTACAGCCCAACTGCCAAGCCAGGTTGGAGTGTCTGCAAAGTTTCAGCGCTCCGTCCATCTTCTCCTTGTGTTTTGCAATGTTGGACCATTTACATCTGTTGACAGAAAACGTGCAAAGAGCTTTTGAAGAGGAGAAAAGGCAACCGACATGGAGGGCTCTTCCACTCGGCTTCCCTTGCTGCACAAACCAACGGCTTGTCATTTCTTTTGTGTATGTGTGTGTGAGTTTTTTATACAAGAAAATGGGATAAATCGCAATGGAGCAAAAAATGAAACGGAAAATTAGCCAGAAGGCGTCCAAGAGCCGCCCCCACGCAGCCCCCCAGACTGCGGCGCGCACGCCTGGAAGACACCGCGCTCATTGGAGCTCCGCGCGTGCATCGGTCGGTCATACGGCAACGCGGCGCCGACACGAGCGAGGGGCGCCATCTGTTTGTTAGCGGAACCCATAAAAGTACATCTTTTTAATAAACAATAAAATTAGTTTGACAGGGCCGGGACCACCTGAATAGGAAATCAAATATCGCGTTATTTAAGGTGTATGTCTGCTGGCTATTAAAATACCCCTCTTTAATTTATTACAGCAACACACACAATGCTCATGTCAGCCTCGTTTTCTAAATCAATAATCGGCGCGGCATGCTTCATTAACGGTGACCAATCACGTCGGGGCTGGGGATCCGATGCGCCAACAAGCGCATCCCTGAGACATAAACCATCTGCTGTGTGTAGGAACAGAAAAAAATCAAATTAATCCATTCTTATCGTGCATTCCGATTTTAAAAGCAATTAAAGATGCTCTCGGTGTAATCGCAGCCGCGGCGCCGTAATGAGGAGCGAAAACTCGTCGAGTGAACTTTACGCCGATCGGGATGCGGCGGCGAGTTTACAAGCCCGGCGCACTCCAGCGTGCCATTGTGCTCTGCAGCACAGATGTTGGGAACAACAGGCGCTTTTTATTAAACATTTAATCTTTGCACATTTCAAGGAGTTTAAATCCGGAAGAGTGAAGAAAACAAAGATAAACGTCTCGCGCCCTTGTTTACCCAATTGTTCGACGCCTTTTAAGGTTATAAAGGACGTGAAACAGGCGCAAGCTTCAATTAACACCGAGTTCAGAAGGCAAGCCCCTCCCGCTCCGGGGAGGGATTACAGTGTAGCGCTTACACAAGCTCTCAGGCTTCAACCTCGGAAAGACGCTATCTTGCACGGTCATTGGCACAAGATGTGCAGAGATGGACAGGGGATGTGGGTCTGTGAGCAAGTGCTGACCAGGACCAAAGAGGGCGAAAACAAGCTTCCTGTTGGTGGCAGCGACTGGCCTCTTGGAACTACACCGGCTCTCATAGGTGCCCTGGTCCTACTGTTTCAGTCTCGGGAAGACACCATCTTAACATCCTATGTGGGACAGGCTCAAGACTGATTTGCATATAGCAGGGTGACAGGGTCTGAACTCAGGTGGTGAAGTGAGCTTAAGAACGATGATGGATTCAACCCAGATATGTGACTGGGGGTGAGTGTCTGAAAAGTTTCAGCGCTCCGTCCATCATCTACTTGTGTTTGCTTTGTTCGCCCTACATTGGGTGAACAAACCCACACCCACCCTAAAAAGACACTTGCCACCCAATATCTATATATAATCTATCTATCTATCTATCTATCTATCTATCTCCACACATACAGTCTCTTTACTTCCACTAGACAGAGACAAACCACCGTTCAATTCCTTGCCTTCAGCGTGTGTTTATTTTAAGAAGCAAAAAACACACCCGTCGCGTTTCGGAGCTCACCGCTTATTGCTTGACCCGTGAGCAAGGAGCGGTGAGCTCCGAAATGCATCAGGCGTTTTTTTGCTGCTTAAAATAAACACACCCTGAAGGAACTGTGCCGTGGCTTGTCTCGGTCAGGTAGAAGTAAGGAGACTGTGGATGTATTGAGGAGTTCGCTACCCTGCTACAGGCTGGCCATCATAAGACGCAGGAGAATCAGCAACTAGGATTATGGGATATATATATACCCACACATATACACACTTTGTAGGAAAGTAGGATCTGCTTTTATTGTTACCCCCACTTTTTGCCTGGTGCTATGCTGTTTCTGACTGGGATCCTGCTAATCAGGACCCCAGTCTCTCTGCTTTCGCCCCTAAATTGGTATGGTAAGTACTTGGGTACATCCCAGATTGGACACTGGTGTACCCTTATAAATCCCTAGTATATAGTATCTAGGTACCCAGGGCATAGTTAGACCAGGGGTCCCCCATGGGCTGAAGCGTGCATTATGCCACCCCTGGGGGATCACTCAAACTGTAACTACAGACATGCCATTGCAGCCTGTGTAAGCTGGTCCTAGCACCACTTACGACAGATATAGGTTTCCCTATGTCTAATGTCACAGCACGTAAAACCTATAAGTCACCCCTAAAGCAGGCCTTTCAATCCTGAAGACAGGGTGCTTGGTTCTAAGTGTGAGGGTGCCCCTACATGAGCAGGACACCCCTACATCCTTCGGAGTCCATTCTCCTGGGTCGTAAGTGCAACAGAGATTATGATACATATAGTGGCCATGCGTCATTAAGCGATGACCATCTCCAAACTGGCTGTAACAAACCCGGTCATGTTTGGTATCAAACATGTTGGAATCATACCGCCCACACTGTAAACAGTATGGGAGGGATGATTCCATGCACTGTAAATCTCCTCCAGGAGGCCCTCAGTGCTCCTGGTACCAGTCTTCTAATCCCGGACGGCACAACATGGCTGCTGCAGACCAGAGACATGATTCTGCCCTCTTGCTGGTGAACAAAGCTCGAGTAGGGGAAGGCAGAACAATAGGTATTCTGTTACAGCGAGGTGTGACCACCTCCCAGACAGGGTTTAGTGTATTGGGGCTGGGTGGGAGTGCTTGCCAGCGCCACTCAGTCTGCTTGGGGGGCACATAGTCCAGTTCAAACCAGCTCAGGGCGCCGTTGGCTCCTGCTCTGAAATTTGACAAAGGATATGGGAGAGTATCCTCCCCACTGCCCAACCCCTCCCCTGGGAGGGAACCCGGAATCGTCCCAGCCCTTTCCTTAGGGTACTTAAGGGCTTACCTGTAGGTAGGTCCCTAGATTCATCGTGGGACCCCACTTGCTCTTCGATTGTATGGGCACTCTGGACTTCGCTGGATCTTGCTCTGGGCTCTGAGACTGCAACTAGGAAGACTCCTGCTGCTCCTGGTCTCGTCATCCTGCAAGTATTGCTGCAACGTCTGTGCTGTGCTCCATACAGGAACCTTCCAAGGCCTGTGGACATCCAAGACACCTGAAGGAATCTCCCTTGAAGTGAAGGAGTCACTTCCCTGCATCTGCAGGCACCGCAACAAAGCGGATCTGTCTGCTGATCCTGAATTCCCACAAACTTTGAAAGGCTCATCAATACAGGTGGTGGTTCGTCACATCCCTCGAGGCCTGCCCTGTCCTCTCACCAAGTTTGAGGCCAGTATCCCTCGTCAGAGCTGCAGGAACTGAATCCCTGTGCACCGTGTCAACTTGTTCCTGCAAAGGCTTGTTGGCTTTCTTTCTCCAAGATCTTCAGGCTTCAAGTAGCCCCACCCTCAAGCATCTCCTGTGACCAAGATCTTCGTCCTCACCGCATCACTTGCAACATGGGCATGCATCTTTGGTGAGCTGCTCGAGATAATCTTGCGACTCCAGTGCCTCTGGCCTGCGGGTCCTCTTTGATTTCTGCGAGCTTCCCTGATTGCTCGGGGCTTGCTCTGACTCCCCTGCTTGTGGTGAGTCACCTGCACCTTGCTGGTCCCAACACTGCACCTTCTTTGCTTTCCACATTGTTTGCAGTTGCCAAGGCCTGGTGGTGTTCCCGACGAACACCAACCCCTCAACTCTAGACATACAATGTGGGACAGCTCATGAATGGCTCCTGGTCTTCCACAGCGTTGCCTGGCCCGTACAGCTGCAGCTTCAAGGACACCGTGAACTTCCCTGCAACGCCTGACATCAGTGGGCATTCGTCTTACGCCCCCCCTCCTGGTAACTCCAGAGTGGCATAGACTCTGTCCCTTCTGCTTGCAGGTACTTCTCATCTTGAATACACCTTTGGGTTCCACCAGACACTTTCACCTTCTTCATCAGCGGCATCGTCCTCCATTGAGTTAGACGGCGATTTCCGATGCCAATTCACACCTATGCACCCGGCTTCCCTGGTGTCGGTATCCTGGTTTCTACGGTATCCATGGGTAGGGTGGCTCTCCAACCTTCTGTCTTCCACAGGGTTTCTTCAGGGTCCTTTTTAGGTCGAGCCTAGAACAGCGCATGCGCTGTTGTTCGAATTTTTGGAAGGGGATTTTCAAAGTGCTGCAGCCGCTGGCCTAAAGCCTGCGTGCATGTGCGCGTGAACGCGCGCAGCCGCCATATGTCTCCATCACGGGTACTGTACTTCATGAAGGCGCTTTTGCTATAATCGGGCACCGGCGCTTTAGTGTTAAAAATAAAGCACCGGTGCCGCGATTATAGCGAAAGTAAAGTACATAAATAATATCCCTTCGGTTGCCCGATCTTATGCTTTTTATAAACCGATGAGTGAGTTTCCCTTGGAAATTCTCAAGTGGGTAGGAAAGGGAATATGATTTGGATGCGATTTCAGTGTCCATTTTCCTTTGTGGACGAATTGTAGCGGTTTGTACCTCCGATATTGCCATACTGATGAAATCCATGATTAATCCAATTATTGTAAAGGTTGGACCCGACCGATTATTGTGCTTAAATCGGAGTAAACAAAAAAAAATACAAACATTCCAATGCTCTCTTCTCGTGCACACATGTTTCTCAAAGCGTGTGTGCAGAGCAGATTACTGCTTGTTTTGTTCTTCTCTTCACATTTTCCACCCGATACCCCGGACCGCAAACACATTAAGAAAGTGTGACCAATGGTTGGAATTAGATGATTGAGAGCAACAGTAAAAGATCAAATGCGAGCACATCAGTGCGCCGGATTTTCCCAAATAAATATTTACACATTGAGAAAAATCAGATTTACAAAACTGTAGAAAATACTAAATTTGGGTAACGACATTAAATATCAATATCCAGTGTTTGAAAAAAAAAGTAATTTCAGTAAATTAAATTGGAGGTGAATTTATAATGTATTTATTCTATTACCTGCAAAGCTGAAATGTTCAGATAGCAACTCAACTAAAAGTATATTTCGGAAGCTTCCCAAAAGTCATACTTTCAGTTGAGTTGTTATCTGAACATTTCAGCTTTGCAGAGTTCCCGGAATTCTAACTACTTTGAAGAGTTTAATATTTCGCACCCTTTATTCGCAGTGACAGGCCTTTGTGATTTATTTTTTATATAATGCAGATTTATATAGCTGGAACTCCACCCGTAGGTATAGGAGCGGTTTACATGAGCACCGGTTACGTTTCACAAGGACAGTTTCAGTGAGTTACCCAGAATCACAGAATGTGGACGCGACCCGAGGCTCGAACCCTGGTTTCCAGCACCAAAGTCGGCAGTCCAGCTGCCAGACCACACCCTCTCCCACTTCTATCTTAAGGCCAGGGGTGTTTAGCATCGATGTGAGGTGGTTTATCCGAACGAAACGCATGGCCGGGGTGCAGTGGGTGACATCTTTGATACTTATTATTCAACTGTGTTTACTTGGGAAATATTCAAGCGCTTGTATTAGTGTACGTCATCACGCCAGATACCCTCTCAGAGTGTTTGCACATTTTTAGGTATGCGGTTTTGTCGGTGCCACTTGTCATCCATCACAGTTACTATGCTACAGGCACGTTTTATAATCATACAAAAGAAAATTATTATGTATTTATAGTAAATATTTCACAATATAAAAGTTAAAACATTAAAAATGTCTAGACCACTTGCCCATGTGTTTTGCGTAAACTATGCGTCTTCAGGCAATAAAGAAACCAGTTACAAAATCTATACAATTTGCTTTCAAATCATCAATGCCACTTAGTTAGAAGACACCAACTTACACTTTTTATTTCATGTGTAATTGAGTAAATCATATATAAATCAGACCGCTCTAAAACACGTTTCACACCCTCCATTCAATTGTGTAAAACCACTCCATCCATTTACTGATTAATTAGACAAATCGCTTTTTTTTAAACCCCGGTTTAAGTACCTGAAAATTGTTGATGTATTTTACGACACCATTTTAACAGGTATATGGAGCCTTTGTTCTAGCACAACAACATTCTGAGCAGTCAGGTCTCATGAAGTAAAACAAGTTTCTATCTTGAATAGGCCCTACCCATAATGATAAATTAAGTGAGGTAAGACTCACTTAATATTATACAAGCACAGTCTCATTATTGGTGTCTGACTGACTCCTTTGCGTCCCAGTCTGAATGAGCAGGGACACTTACTACAAATGTTGCTGTGTCTCCAGAGTTCTGATTTAATGGTGGCGCATCACAAACAAATGCTTGCTAAATACTGGTTCTAACCTATTGGCCTAACTGTTCGTTAATAGGCATAAAGTGTATTTGTAAAGTGTACGTCTACCCAGAAGGGAATCTTGGTGCTGATTAACAGATGTTTATTGGTACCCAACTCAATGGTACTCTTTTTATTGTCCTCAGAAGGGTGAAAGGCGGAGTAGACCCGCCAGGATTTGAGCCTGTGACCAGGAGGTCGAACATAGGGACCTACAGTGGAGACATTAGTTAACTAAGCCACCAGACCTGGCATAGAAATAATATGCTTTCATGATTGAATGACACTTTAAAACTGCCCAAAATGTGATCATGTTCATTAATTTAAATCACATAAGGTCAAAAACATGGGCATGCACTTAGTCACATTGAAGAGGGCAATATGCGTCACTGTCACCTGCAATGTTTGACAGATTCATCATGATCATTACGAAACACTTGCTTTTGGCAATCACAACTTGTTGAACAAACCAGGAGGTTTCATAAATCCGGATGCATTGTGAGCAAAGCAGCACACACTAAAGGCAATCCTAAACTCCTTCGGAAACTAGTGGAGAGCTTTCAAGGCACATTATATGAGGTTGTCCTTCTGCAGGTTTATTGGCATCCCGACAGCATAGTTTTGAAATCTCTGCAAAATGTCTGTAAGCTTCTTAGGTAGCCTTTATAAATCACATGACAATAATCTAGGCACCACATAACCAAGCACTTTATCAGCTCCATTCACAGAGAGCAGGTCACACTAGCTGGCGTATTTTAAGTGGCACATAGCGGTGCACGTTGATAACCTTTGACGATTGCATTGATTTGAGGCTTTTGTTGATTGACTTTGACCATAACATTCATTTAATAGGTAAGGTTTGGATCAGATATGAATCCCAGGGTCTTCACTTTTTAGGTCGAGCCTAGAACAGCGCTGTTGCTCGAATTTTTGTAAGGGAATTTTGAAAGTGCTGCAGCCGCTGGCCTAAAGCCTGCGTGCATGTGCGCGTGAACGCGCGCAGCCACCATATGTCTCCGTCACGGGTACTGTACTTCATGAAGGCGCTTTTGCTATATTCGGGCTCCGGCGCTTTACTTTTAGTGTTAAAAGTAAAGCGCGGGTGCCGCTATTATAGCGAAAGTAAAGAAATAGATGCATGTTTCTATTTCTTTACCTTTGGTATAATCGTGCACCGGCGCTTTACTTTTAATGTTAAAAATAAAGCGCCGGTGCCGCGATTATAGCGAAAGTAAAGAAATAGATGCATGTTTCTATTTATTTACCTTTGGTATAATCGCGGCACCGGCACTTTACTTTAAATGTTAAAAATAAAGCGCTGGTGCCGCGATTATAACAAAAGTAAAGAAATAGAAACAAGCATCTATTTCTTTACAAAGAACAAGCATTGGCATAGCCAATAGGTTTCGCTTTTGGGACCTTATAAGTATTTATTTATGCAGCACAATTACTTTGGTGCAAAAACAACTGTTGCATGGCTAAACACTTACAAGGTCCAAAAGGCGAGACCTATTGGCTATGCCAATGCTTGTTTAAAATTGCCAATGTGACTTACCCATTGACTTGTCCCCACACTGCACACGACCTCCGTGGGGTTCCTAGATACTCACCTTCGGTCACCGGCACTTCTACGTCTCCTTGTTCCAGTCTTGACTCACAGTGCGGTTCGCATACCACTATTTTAGTATATGGTTTGGTCTCCCCCTGGCGACCACTGTGTATTCATTGCCAAGTATTGTGTGCCTTGTGTATATCTCCGGGTAGGAGATATCCGATTATGTTAGTGAGTGTCTTATAATAAATACATATTTCCATAAATGCACTGTGTGGTTCTTTTTCACTAAATCTATATGAATAAGATTATGCTCTGGTGAACCAAGCTGCTTTACACTCCTTCTGGACTAAGCCTGACGGCTGCTCTCAACAGCTACCACTTAGAAAGCTTTCAGACCACTAAAATCACTATAAGGGTTGTCTAGATTAGTGCAGGGTGCCCACTTACCTAAGTGTGCACCATATACTAAGCCAGCTTTTTTTTTCTCCCTCTCCCCTCCTCCCCCCTCTCCCCCCTCTCCCCCTCCTCCTCCTCCTTCCTCCCCCCTCCTCCTCCCCCTCCTCCCTCCACCACCCCCTCTCCCCTCCCCCCCTCTTCCCCCCCTTCGAATAGAACAGACGCATCAGCTCTGCTGCGTGGATTGGGCCCGGCACAGATGATCCACATCAACCTTGCATCTTCAGAACCGATGCATCACCAACGGCACAGCACATCTCCAACCCACGTTCTTGCATCTCTCATCAATGGCAGCTCCACGACCATGCCGGTCCCCGCATCGCAGCTCCTCGGAACAGAAGCATCCTCAATGCCCAGACTATGCATCGCAAACCCCGTCAACATGACCCTTGACGAGGATGCAGCAGGACCTCACACCGCAGCCTCCCCGCTTCTCAAAACCGAGGCATCGTTTTGAATGTGCGGTGCTTCTTCGCCTAGGATTCACACAACGCTCCACAAACAGGATTTAAGGTACTTAGTTCATTGGGCCTAACCTGGTCCTTGTAGCTGGCCCATGCTCCATCGCAGTCAGCCTGAAATTGTGACTTTGTGCTGACCAGATATCCATTGTTGGCACCTAGTTCTTTTTGGCGCTATTTTAACCGAAAACTTTGAAATTAATATCTCCGGTTTCCCTGACTGGATTTTTGTTGTTTTGGTCTTGTTTTTTACAAAAATCTATTCAATTTTTCAAAATTTGGTGCGGGATCTTTTTGTGTGGTGTTTTCACTGTTTGAAGTGTTGCACAAATACTTTACACATTGCCTTCAAGTTAGGCCTGACTGCTCTGTGACAAGCTACCAGAGGGTAAGCATAGGTTAATTGGGGTTTGCTTGTGCCTTACACGGACTAGGATTGTGGTTACTGCTTAACTAGGGCTCGATCCCAGTCAACCAGAAACCCAATTTCTAACAGTAACCAAGAGCAAGCTGCTCAGCACTGATCCTGCCAGGCTAGACTCTAAAAGGTACAAGGTAACTAGATACCAGTCTCCTACAATCTCCTAAAAGTTTGGCACGGCAGTCCAGATGTGCCAAGCTCCATATGCGGCCACTCCAAGAAAGATTTAGAGAACCACATATCAAAGCAACATCTCATCAAAGCCTCCAAGTGCCGGGACCCCAGAGGGGCTCACCGTTATAAACCTGGCTACTAAGACTTTCTGTATTGATCCTTCCCGCCGGCTTTTAGCCCATCTCCCTGCATGGGTATCCCACGAACAAAAAGAAGCGTCTTTGCAAGTGAGAGAACCGGAATTTCCACTCTTGTTCCAGGAGTGCTCCTAAGACCCTTCCACTGTTACGGCTTCCCAGGTGTACTAAAAACAATGTGAAATTCATTCCAAATGCAAGTGTAAATTTCCATATTTTTGGTAATCGGGTTGGTGTGTATGTTGAAGGGATCTGCAGAGCCAGCATGTCTATGATGTGGCGTGCATGTATACATAGAAACCTTCACTTCCTAACAGGAAAAACTGAGGCACGACAGCATCACCTGTGCCTCTGTAGAGCAGAGGGATGGCTGTTGGGCTTCTGTGCGCTATGGAACCACTTTCCCTTCAAAGAGCCAGGAGGCCAACCAAAGACCTGCAGGCCAGACAGTCTGACATAGCGGTTTACAGTTTGTGATTATTAATGTGAAAACTACTGAATTGGGTAGCAATTAAAAATATTATTAGAGTGCTTTGAAGCAGTGCAGCGCATGGTGAGCACTATAAGTATCTCCAGTAGATCAGTTCTGGTCCATCCAGTGTGGATATTCCTCCATCACGCACTCCACCAATGAGCATTGGTGAAAGGCACAATCCACTGAGCGATAGTTCATTATTTGCTCCAGAACCCTTTTCCAGGGCGCGGTTCCTGCACATAAGAGGAGAAGCCTCCTACTGGTGTTGATCACGGAGGTGTTACCCAGATAAGATCTGTTCCCAGGAGATCTGGGTATCTGAGACATGTATATGACCAAAAAGGGGATTGAGAAGCTGTGTAAAGTCAACCCCCAGCCTCCCAGATTACAACAAGTAACTACCCAACGGGGGGATAAACTCTTCTATTGTGACCTCTTCAATTTAGGATCAGGTGCTTGGTTCTAACATATCTCAAGACAGTGAAGGATCCGCACCTCGGGTGTAAAGGGAGGACAATGTCACTTGACGGATGTGACCCTCCACTGCCTTATGAAACCTAACTAAAATATAGGACAAAGAGGAAACGGTCCATTAAGGGCTGTATGTTGCATGCATGCTTCATGTTGTGTTTGTTCCATTTACCTAGTCCAGAGTTGGACATACCAACCCCGAATTGCAGGGATGCAACAAGGCTTTGGTCCTGAAGAAAGCCTACTGACCCTTGGTGGCATATAAAGGACCAACACATGGCGACCCTCTGATGTTATGGGTCACTGTACCCACAAAACATCTTTGCTTTTATCTCTGCCAAAGGACCTCAATAGTAAAAAGGAGTTAGGATCCGGAAGTCTATTTTAATTCACATTCTAAATTCCTCCTTCTTCGATAAAGAGCTCTGCTTACAAACTGTGTCGAGCCCACCCACTCACACTAGGTGTAGTGGATGCGGATCCGATGATGATGAATGCCACAGGTGGTACCTGTGGGTGAGGCTCCTCTAAAAACACCCAAGAAATGCCCGGATCGCACTCATTTACCTGGGTGCGGATCCTTTACCGTCTTGAGATATGCTAGGACCCAGCAACTGATCTCTTAGATTGAAGAGATCGCGATGGAAAAGGTTAATCCTCCTTTGTGTAGCTACTTATCTGGAACAGGGCCATGGAGAGCATTGTTCAACTCTTGGAGAGTAGAGGTGAACAACTTTTCTCACAGAAATAAGATATTCTAAAAAGGTGTCAAATCTACTGTTAATATGACAATGCGCCCTGCAGTTGATATTTGAACTTCTATTGTGCGTCCACCGCACTTGCCCGTGCGGAGGTCGACATCTTCAAGTATACATATTACTTCCTGCGTGTAAATACACAATCCATAACAATCGACAATTCATAAGCCATAATCAAAATATTGGCAGGTAAATCAATGAACCTGACATTAGTAATTATAAAAATAGAATTAAAACTGATCAGAATACAACCGTCCAGTCCAGGCAAAGCCGATAGACCCACCGGCGCCGCCTCCAAAATTCGTGCTGCCTATGGCAGACGGCCCCACCTCCCTTGCTACGCCACTGCTTCCAGACTGGATACTACTACAGACCATGCCTCCATAACTGGATACTACAACAGGTCATGCCTCCATAACTGGATACTACTACAGGTCATACCTGAAGCCTGGACACTACTACAGGACATGCCTCTAGACCTCGACACTACTACAGGTCAGGCCTCCAGACATATGCACAACTACAGATCATGTTTCCAGAGGTGGGCACTACTACAGGTCTTACCTCCAGATCTGGATGCTACTACGGGTCAGGCCTCTAGACCTGGACCCTATTAAATGTTGGACCTTCAGATTTGGAAACCAATGTAGGTCAGGCCGCCAAAACCAGAGACTACTAAAGGAGACAGCGCCAGATCTTGACTACAACAAGAAAGGTTTCTACACCCAGATCCCGTACTACAACAAGAGGTCCTCAGACCTGGACACAGTACTACAAGGCCAGGCCTCCAGACCGAGACACTGTACTACAGGAAGAGACCCACAGACCTGGACACAGACCTACAGGAAAAGACCCAAAGACCTGGACACAGACCTACAGGAAAAGACCCAAAGACCTGGACACAGACCTACAGAAAGAGACCCACAGACCTGGACACAGTACTACAGGAAGAGACCCACAGACCTGGACACTGTACTACAGGAAAAGACCCACAGACCTGGACACAATACTATAAGGAGAGGCCCTCAGACCTTGAAACAGTACTACACGGGCCTCCAGACTTCGACACAGTACTACAGGAAAAGCCCCCCTGACCTGGACACAGTACTACAGGAAGAGGCCCACAGACCTGGACACAGTACCGCAGGAAGAGACCCACAGACCTGGACACAGTACTGCAGGAAGAGACCCACAGACCTGGACACTGTACTGCAGGAAGAGACCCTCAAACCTGGACACAGTACTACAGGAAGAGACCCACAGACCTGGACACAGTACTACAGGAAGAGACCCACAGACCTGGACACAGTACTACAGGAAGAGACCCACAGACCTGGACACTGTACTACAGGAAGAGACCCACAGACCTGGACACTGTACTACAGGAAGAGACCCACAGACCTGGACACTGTACTACAGGAAAAGGCCCTCAGACCTGGACACAGTACTACAGGATGAGGCCCTCAGACCTGGACACAGTACTACAGGAAGAGACCCACAGACCTGGACACAGTACTATACAGCTAGGTCCTCAGACCTGGATACAGTACTACAGGAAAATACTCAAAGACCTGGACACATTACTACAGGATGAGGCCCTCAGTCCTGGACACAGTACTACAGGATGAGGCCCTCAGACCTGGACACAGTACTACAGGATGAGGCCCTAAGACCTGGACACAGTACTACAGGAAGAGGCCCTCAGACCTGGACACAGTACTACAGGAAGAGGCCCTAAGACCTGGACACAGTACTACAGGATGAGGCCCTCAGACCTGGACACAGTACTACAGGATGAGGCCCTCAGACCTGGACACAGTACTACAGGATGAGGCCCTCAGACCTGGACACAGTACTACAGGATGAGGCCCTCAGACCTGGACACAGTACTACGGGAAGAGACCCACAGACCTGGACACAGTACTACAGGAAGAGGCCCTCAGACCTGGACACAGTGCTACAGGATGAGGCCCTCAGACCTGGACACAGTGCTACAGGATGAGGCCCTCAGACCTGGACACAGTACTACAGGATGAGGCCCTCAGACCTGGACACAGTACTACAGGATGAGGCCCTCAGACCTGGACACAGTACTACGGGAAGAGACCCACAGACCTGGACACAGTACTATACAGCTAGGTCCTCAGACCTGGACACAGTACTACAGGAAAAGACCCAAAGACCTGGACACAGTACTACAGGAAGAGACCCACAGACCTGGACACAGTACTACAGGAAGAGGCCCACAGACCTGGACACAGTACTACAGGAAAAGACCCAAAGACCTGGACACTGTACTACAGGAAAAGACCCTCAGACCAGGACACAGCACTACAGGAAGAGCCCCCCTGACCTGGACACAGTACTACAGGAAGAGGCCCACAGACCTGGACACTGTACTACAGGAAGAGGCCCTCCGACCTGGACACAGTACTACAGGAAGAGGCCCACAGATCTGGACACTGTACTACAGGAAAAGACCCTCAGACCTGGACATAGTACTACAGGAAGAGGCCCTCAGACCTGGACACTGTACTACAGGAAAATACCCTCAAACCTGGACACAGTACTACAGGAAGAGGCCCTCCGACCTGGACACAGTACTACAGGAAGAGACCCTCAGACCTGGACATAGTACTACAGGAAGAGGCCCTCAGACCTGGACACTGTACTACAGGATGAGGCCCTCAGACCTGGACACAGTACTACAGGATGAGGCCCTCAGACCTGGACACAGTACTACAGGAAGAGACCCACAGACCTGGACACAGTACCACAGGAGGAGACCCACAAACCTGGACACGGTACTATACAGCTAGGCCCTCAGACCTGGACACAGTACTACAGGAAAAGACCCAAAGACCTGGACACATTACTACAGGAAGAGACCCACAGACCTGGACACGGTACTACTGGAAAAGACCCACATACCTGGACAGTACTACAGGAAGAGGCCATCAGACCTGGACACAGTACTATAGGAAGAGACCCAGAGACCTGGACACAGTACTGCAGGAAGAGACCCACAGACCCTGACACAGTACTGCAGGAAGAGACCCACAGACCTGGACACTGTACTACAGGAAAAGACCCTCAAACCTGGACACAGTACCACAGGAAGAGGCCCTCAGACCTGGACCCAGTATTACAGGAAGAGACCCACAGACCCAGACACAGTACTACAGGAAAAGACCCACAGACCCAGACACAGTACTACAGGAAGAAGCCCACAGACCTGGACACAGTACTACAGGAAAAGACCCTGAAACCTGGACACAGTACTACAGGAAGAGGCCCTCAGAACTGGACACAGTACTACAGGAAGAGACCCACATACCTGGACACAGTATTACAGGAAGAAGCCCTCAGACCTGGACATGGTACTACAGGAAGAGGCCCTCAGACCTGGACAGACTACTACAGGAAGAGACCCACAGACCTGGACACATTACTATAGGAAGAGACCCACAGACCTGGACACAGTACCATATGGCCAGGCCTCCAGACCTGGACACAGTAAGAGGCCAAATTACTGATGTGCTGGGACCCCCAGATGTGTTGCAAGGACGTTGACTAGACTCACTCCAGTGAGCCCCGGATTGACTCTTCAGGGTTTCCCGGTCCGGATACCTACACGATACGACTGCAGTCGCTGAACTTATGTCTGATCCCTTACCATACACAACCAGAGCTAATCTCTACTGTACCAGTCTGAGGAAACTGGTAAAACAGAGATGGGCTATTTCTATATGTTACTGAAAGGACACACACTGTCAATTAAAATTACAATTTTGACATAGTAGATTGAGTAGTCCACCTTTCATTTATTTATTTTATACACGTTGCACACTTGTTTTACTTTGATTAACGTGTAGCGACAGCACCTAGCAGAAACTGCGGCCAGGAATTCAGTGTTTGGAAGCAGACTGGCAGTGCATGCCTGGCCACACCACACTGGTACAGTAGAACCAGGACTCAGGCGGGCTCCCGCAGCTATCACGACATGCCCCACGACTGGCCATGGTTTCAGCGTTTGCTTGCAAGTCTCTCTGCCGCCTCCCCTGATGGATCTGTAGCAGATCTGCACGTGGCACCCAGTAACTCCTGGAGACTGGGGAATAAGCGAGGCATGAAGGCGTTCTCTCTGCCGGATGTCCCCACGATGCCAGTCTCTGCCAGATGGCCACCACGGTGCCAGTCCCTGCCAGAAGGCCCCCACGGTGCCAGTCTCTGCCAGAAGGCCCCCACGGTGCCAGTCTCTGCCAGAAGGCCCCCAGGGTGCCAGTCTCTGCCAGAAGGCCCCCAGGGTGCCAGTCTCTGCCAGAAGGCCCCCAGGGTGCCAGTCTCTGCCAGAAGGCCCCCAGGGTGCCAGATGGCCCCCAGGGTGCCAGTCTCTGCCAGATGGCCCCCAGGGTGCCAGTGGCCCCCAGGGTGCCAGTGGCCCCCAGGGTGCCAGTCTCTGCCAGATGGGCCCCAGGGTGCCAGTCTCTGCCAGATGGGCCCCAGGGTGCCAGTCTCTGCCAGATGGGCCCCAGGGTGCCAGTCTCTGCCAGATGGGCCCCAGAGTGCCAGTCTCTGCCAGATGGCCCCCACGGTGCCAGTCTCTGCCAGATGGCCCCCACGGTGCCAGTCTCTGCCAGATGGCCCCCACGGTGCCAGTCTCTGCCAGATGGCCCCCACGGTGCCATTCTCTGCCTGACCGTTACAGCTCACCGCTGCGTAGTGGAAGTGTCTGCCAGATGGCCCCAGGATGCCAGTCTCTGCAAGATGGCCCCCACGGGGCCAGTCTCTGCAAGAGCAAGATGGCCCCCATGGGGCCAGTCTCTGCAAGATGGCCCCCACGGGGCCAGTCTCTGCAAGAGCAAGATGGCCCCCACGGGGCCAGTCTCTGCAAGAGCAAGATGGCCCCCACGGGGCCAGTCTATGCAAGATGGCCCCCACGGGGCCAGTCTCTGCCTGACCTCTCCAGCTCGCGGCTGCATAGTGCCAGTCTCGGACAGATGGCCCCGACAGTGCCAGTCTCGGACAGATGGCCCCGACAGTGCCAGTCTCGGACAGATGGCCCCGACAGTGCCAGTCTCGGACAGATGGCCCCGACAGTGCCAGTCTCGGACAGATGGCCCCGACAGTGCCAGTCTCGGACAGATGGCCCCGACAGTGCCAGTCTCGGACAGATGGCCCCGACGGTGCCAGTCTCGGACAGATGGCCCCGACGGTGCCAGTCTCGGACAGATGGCCCCGACGGTGCCAGTCTCGGACAGATGGCCCCGACGGTGCCAGTCTCGGCCAGATGGCCCCCACGGTGCCAGTCTCGGCCAGATGGCCCCCACGGTGCCAGTCTCGGCCAGATGGCCCCCACTGTGCCAGTCTCGGCCAGATGGCCCCCACTGTGCCAGTCTCGGCCAGATGGCCCCGACTGTGCCAGTCTCGGCCAGATGGCCCCGACTGTGCCAGTCTCGGCCAGATGGCCCCGACTGTGCCAGTCTCGGCCAGATGGCCCCGACTGTGCCAGTCTCGGCCAGATGGCCCCGACTGTGCCAGTCTCGGCCAGATGGCCCCGACTGTGCCAGTCTCGGCCAGATGGCCCCGACTGTGCCAGTCTCGGCCAGATGGCCCCGACTGTGCCAGTCTCGGCCAGATGGCCCCCACGGTGCCAGTCTCGGCCAGATGGCCCCCACGGTGCCAGTCTCGGCCAGATGGCCCCCACGGTGCCAGTCTCGGCCAGATGGCCCCCACGGTGCCAGTCTCGGCCAGATGGCCCCCACGGTGCCAGTCTCGGCCAGATGGCCCCCACGGTGCCAGTCTCTGCCTGACCGCTCCAGCTAGCGGCTGCGTAGTGCCAGTCTCTGCCTGATGGACCCCACGGTCCCAGTCTCTGCCTGATGGACCCCACGGTCCCAGTCTCTGCCTGATGGACCCCACGGTCCCAGTCTCTGCCTGATGGACCCCACGGTCCCAGTCTCTGCCTGATGGACCCCACGGTCCCAGTCTCTGCCTGATGGACCCCACGGTCCCAGTCTCTGCCTGATGGACCCCACGGTCCCAGTCTCTGCCTGATGGACCCCACGGTCCCAGTCTCTGCCTGATGGACCCCACGGTCCCAGTCTCTGCCTGATGGACCCCACGGTCCCAGTCTCTGCCTGATGGACCCCACGGTCCCAGTCTCTGCCTGATGGACCCCACGGTCCCAGTCTCTGCCTGATGGACCCCACGGTCCCAGTCTCTGCCTGATGGACCCCACGGTCCCAGTCTCTGCCTGATGGACCCCACGGTCCCAGTCTCTACCTGATGGACCCCACGGTCCCAGTCTCTGCCTGATGGACCCCACGGTCCCAGTCTCTGCCTGATGGACCCCACGGTCCCAGTCTCTACCTGACTGTGCCAGTCTCTGCCTGACGGTCCCACTGTGCCAGTCTCTGCCTGATGACCCCATGGTGCCAGTCTCTGCCTGACCTCTCCAGCTTGCATCCCCACACATGGCGGCACTCAGTGGCAGCTTGTGCAGGAGGACCACTTTGGGGTGGAGGTTGAGACAACCGGTAGCGGCAGAGGGGTGAGAAGGCTCTGCGTGGCCTCACTTCTCCTCAGAGGAGCCACCCCAGCCATCTGAAAAGAATTAGTAGGACAACTTAGGCAAGCGGAGGACCGTGTGCCGGCCACCAATGAAGTCGCTGGAATGAGGAAATCTTGAAATGAATCTGACCATTCCATAAAATAAATCCAACTGGGTTACACCGGCACGAATTCAGCACTCAGTAAATATTACTGGATTATCCACCCGCACTGAGCGCTCTCCAGTCTAATGGTCTCCAAGAGCCGAACCTCCATTTTGTGGTCATGTGGCACCACATGTTAAGCAATTTTACTTTGCAGGTGTTGTTCATGTTTTGAAATATTTACAAAGATCACAAGTCATGCCTTGGATTGTTTCAACATACACATAGGATTTCAAGTGGCGCCTTGGGTTGTTTCAACATACACACAGGATCACAAGTGACGCCTTGGGTTGTTTCAACATACACATGGGATCACAAGTCACGCCTTGGATTGTTTCAACATACACATAGGATCACAAGTGGCGCCTTGGGTTGTTTCAACATACACATGGGATCACAAGTGGCGCCTTGGGTTGTTTCAACATACACATGGGATCACAAGTGGCGCCTTGGGTTGTTTCAACATACACATGGGTTCACAAGTGGCGCCTTGGGTTGATTCAACATACATATGCCTGAGAGGAACACTAAACATGCTCTCTTGGCGTCATATCCTACGCTTTTGAAGGCAATTCCATAAAGGGACATTCAGGGGGAGGGAAGAAGACTGGTCGCGTTGAACAGAACATACCTGTTTTGTGTCTTGTGGCCCCCGCTTTGGAAATTGATCTTCTAGAAGTCAGGCAATCGAGACCTGCAACAAAACAAACAGACTTCTCAGTGATTGCAAGAGGATACGGTCTCTTCGTTATGTTTACTGGCCCCGAAAGACCAGCTTCTCATCCCCAAACCAGTGTCCTCGAGAGGACTGGGGCGAACTCTGGGTCTCCAGCAGTCACACCCTGAGTCCAGTCAGGTGGCGCTCCATCTCATGCACCTCCAACAGAGGCCCCTCCATGGAGAGTGGTGGTGGGCTCCATGCAGCTCTTCACTCTAGAAGTCAGGGACACTAACAGCGTCCACCGCACTTTACGAGGCGGATGGTAACAAGAGGTGGGAACATCGCGCCCCGTGGGGCCAATCCTGGACAGTTACCAGGACCTGCAGTTGTAATGGCATGCGCACCTCAGATTCGATTCCGGGCCCTTTCCTGCACCCAGTTTCCCTTAGCATTCAGCAAGTGCAAAGCAAGTGCTGAAAATAATTCAGTTTCACCGAGTGTGTCCCCACACACAAAAATAGCAAACGTGTGGGGTGGTAATTCAACAAACAACATGGTGAATTACCCCTTCACAAGACTGGGAATGAGGGTCTTCGAAACCAAGATGCTGTGCAACATTACTTGTACAAATTCAAAAAAGTTAACGTGTTAACTGCAATCCCAGGAATAGCAAAAAAAAGACAATATTGAGTTTACCGTCCACGCTTGACTGCACACTTAAACAAGCCGATCGGTCAAGATAAAAGGTAGAATTTGTTATCAGTGCACACCCGTCAGGAGCAGTGCTGTCCACCTCTCAGCCTACCTCCCACCGAGCCCCATCATCTGTTACCCAAAGGTGCTGGTACAGGTAACCCCGCCCCTTTTGGTGCATTGTAACCACAGGGCTGGGCCACAACGCTACCACATATACCAGCACCTCCAAAATGGAGGCTCTCTAGAAAGGCTATGTGTCTATACTGCACCCCGATAAGACACCCTTCCAGGAAGCTAAAGACCCAATGGGGAAATCCATAAAAAAAGAAAAAAAAACATGAACTGTGAACTTGAACGAACAACCCCAACGTAAAAGTTAAGTTGATCTCTTTTTGGTGGCCTGATACTTTGGTGTTACAGCACTTAATAATAATTAATTAACATAACCAACTTGAGCTTGTATAATCTTCAACCCATTTCTGCCAAATTCTTTTTAATCAACTGCGCGTTTTTTCCTCTTTATATTTCGTCGTGTAATTAAGATACGGAGGTATATTCCTTTGTACGGCACTTTATCACATTCTATTGATAGGATGGTTTTGTATTAAATGTTTTAAATATAAAAAAAGAATAACTTTGTGGCACTCCTACACATATGTTTTTAGGAATAATTATTTGCCATACCTTGATCTGAGAAGCTTTGAGCTTACAACCTCTTTTGAAGCTGGGAGGTTAGGATTCCCCCCTCCCCAGCCATACAAAGCTGTGAGCTTAGAACCTCTTCTGAAGCTGAGAGGTCAGGAGCCCCACACATACAAAAGCGGTGAGCTTAGAACCTCTTCTGAAGCATGAAGATAAGATGTCAGGACCTCCCCCGTCATACAAAGCTGTGAGCTTAGAACCTCTTCTCTGAGAGGTCAGGACCCCCTTGGGCATACAAAGCTGTGAGCTTAGAACCTCTTCTTTAGCTGACAGGTTAAAACCCCCTCAGGCATACAAAGCTGTGAGCTTAGAACCTCTTCTGAAGCTAAGAGGTCAGGACCTACCCAGTCATAGAAAGCTGGGAGATTAGAACCTCTTCTGAAGCATAAAGCCGAGAGGTCAGGACCTCCCCAGTCATATAAAGCTGTGAGCTTAGAACCTCTTCTGCAGCATGAAGCTGAGAGGGCAGGACCTCCGCAGTCATACAAAGCGGTGAGCTTAGAATCTCTTCTGAAGCATGAAGGCAAGAGGTCAGGACCTCCCCAGTCATACAAAGCTGTGAGCTTAGAACCTCTTCTGAAGCATGAAGCTAAGAGATCAGGACCCCCCTTTGGCATACAAAGCTGTGAGCTTAGAACCTCACCTCTAGCTGACGGGTTAGAACCCCCTTAGGCATACAAAGCTGTGAGCTTAGAACCTCTTCTGAAGGATGAAGCTGAGAGGTCAGGACCTCCCCAGTCATAGAAAGCTGTGAGCTTAGAACCTCTTCTGAAGCTGAGAGGTCAGGACCTCCCCAGTAATGTAAAGCTGTGAGCTTAGAACCGCTTCTCTGAGAGGTCAGGACCCCCTGTGGCATACAAAGCTGTGAGCTTAGAATCTCTTCTCTAGCTGACAAGTTACAACCTCTTCAGGCATATAAAGCTGTGAGCTTAGAACCTCTTCTGAAGAATGAAGCTGAGAGGTCAAGACCTCCCTAGTCATAAAAAGCTGTGAGCTTAGAACCTCTTCTGAAGCTGAGAGGTCACGACCTCCCCAGTAATATAAAGCTGTGAGCTTAGAACCGCTTCTCTGAGAGGTCAGGACCCACCTTTGGCATACAAAGCTGTGAGCTTAGAACCTCTTCTGAAGAATGAAGCTGAGAGGTCAAGACCTCCCCAGTCATAAAAAGCTGTGAGCTTAGAACCTCTTCTGAAGCTGAGAGGTCACGACCTCCCCAGTAATATAAAGCTGTGAGCTTAGAACCGCTTCTCTGAGAGGTTAGGACCCACCTTTGGCATACAAAGCTGTGAGCTTAGAACCTCTTCTGAAGCATGAAGCTGAGAGGTCATGACCTCCCCAGTCATACAAAGCTGTGAGCTTCATACCTCTTTTGAAGCATGAAGCCGAGAGGTCAGGACCTCCCCAGTCATACAAAGCTGTGAGCTTAGAACCTCTTCTGAAGCATGAAGCTGAGAGGTCATGACCTCCCCAGTCATACAAAGCTGTGAGCTTCATACCTCTTTTGAAGCATGAAGCTGAGAGGTCAGGACCTCCCCAGTCATACAAAGCTGTGAGCTTAGAACCTCTTCTGCAGCCTGATGACGAGGGGTCAGGACCTCCTCAGTCTTACAAAGCTGTGAGCTTAGAACCTCTTCTCTAGCTGACAGGTTAGAACACCCGCACGCATTCACAGTTGTGAGCTTAGAACCTCTTCTGAAGCATGAAGCTGAGAGGTCAGGACCTCCCCAGTCATAGAAAGCTGTGACCTTAGAACCTCTTCTGAAGCATGAAGCCGAGAGGTCAGGACCTCCCCACTCATACAAAGCTGTGAGGTTAGAACCTCTTCTGAAGCATGAAGCCGAGAGGTCAGGACCTCCCCAGTCATATAAAGCTGTGAGCTTAGAACCTCTTCTCTTTGGCATACAAAGCTGTGAGCTTAGAACCTCTTCTGGAGCATTAAGATGAGAGGTCAGGACCTCCCCAGTCATATAAAGCTGTGAGCTTAGAACCTCTTCTCTGAGAGGTCAGGACCTCCTTTGGCATACAAAGCTGTGAGCTTAGAACCTCTTCTCTAGCTGACAGGTTAGCACACCCTCAGGCATATAAAGCTGTGAGCTTAAAACCTCTTTTGAAGCATGAAGCTGAGAGGTCAGGGCCTCCCCAGTCATATAAAGCTGTGAGCTTAGAACCTCTTCTGAAGCATGAAGCAGACAGGTCAGGACCTCCCCAGTCATACAAAGCTGTGAGGTTAGAACCTCTTCTGAAGCATGAAGCCGAGAGGTCAGGACCTCCCCAGTCATATAAAGCTGTGAGCTTAGAACCTCTTCTCTTTGGCATACAAAGCTGTGAGCTTAGAACCTCTTCTGGAGCATTAAGATGAGTGGTCAGGACCTCCCCAGTCATATAAAGCTGTGAGCTTAGAACCTCTTCTCTGAGAGGTCAGGACCTCCTTTGGCATACAAAGCTGTGAGCTTAGAACCTCTTCTCTAGCTGACAGGTTAGCACACCCCAGGCATTAAAAGCTGTGAGCTTAAAACCTCTTTTGAAGCATGAAGCTGAGAGGTCAGGACCTCCCCAGTCATAGAAAGCTGTGAGCTTAGAACCTCTTCTGAAGCTGAGAGGTCAGGACCTCCCCAGTAATGTAAAGCTGTGAGCTTAGAACCGCTTCTCTGAGAGGTCAGGACCCCCTGTGGCATACAAAGCTGTGAGCTTAGAATCTCTTCTCTAGCTGACAAGTTACAACCTCTTCAGGCATATAAAGCTGTGAGCTTAGAACCTCTTCTGAAGAATGAAGCTGAGAGGTCAAGACCTCCCTAGTCATAAAAAGCTGTGAGCTTAGAACCTCTTCTGAAGCTGAGAGGTCACGACCTCCCCAGTAATATAAAGCTGTGAGCTTAGAACCGCTTCTCTGAGAGGTCAGGACCCACCTTTGGCATACAAAGCTGTGAGCTTAGAACCTCTTCTGAAGAATGAAGCTGAGAGGTCAAGACCTCCCCAGTCATAAAAAGCTGTGAGCTTAGAACCTCTTCTGAAGCTGAGAGGTCACGACCTCCCCAGTAATATAAAGCTGTGAGCTTAGAACCGCTTCTCTGAGAGGTCAGGACCCACCTTTGGCATACAAAGCTGTGAGCTTAGAACCTCTTCTGAAGCATGAAGCTGAGAGGTCATGACCTCCCCAGTCATACAAAGCTGTGAGCTTCATACCTCTTTTGAAGCATGAAGCCGAGAGGTCAGGACCTCCCCAGTCATACAAAGCTGTGAGCTTAGAACCTCTTCTGAAGCATGAAGCTGAGAGGTCATGACCTCCCCAGTCATACAAAGCTGTGAGCTTCATACCTCTTTTGAAGCATGAAGCTGAGAGGTCAGGACCTCCCCAGTCATACAAAGCTGTGAGCTTAGAACCTCTTCTGCAGCCTGAAGACGAGGGGTCAGGACCTCCTCAGTCTTACAAAGCTGTGAGCTTAGAACCTCTTCTCTAGCTGACAGGTTAGAACACCCGCACGCATTCACAGTTGTGAGCTTAGAACCTCTTCTGAAGCATGAAGCTGAGAGGTCAGGACCTCCCCAGTCATAGAAAGCTGTGACCTTAGAACCTCTTCTGAAGCATGAAGCCGAGAGGTCAGGACCTCCCCACTCATACAAAGCTGTGAGGTTAGAACCTCTTCTGAAGCATGAAGCCGAGAGGTCAGGACCTCCCCAGTCATATAAAGCTGTGAGCTTAGAACCTCTTCTCTTTGGCATACAAAGCTGTGAGCTTAGAACCTCTTCTGGAGCATTAAGATGAGAGGTCAGGACCTCCCCAGTCATATAAAGCTGTGAGAGCTTAGAACCTCTTCTCTGAGAGGTCAGGACCTCCTTTGGCATACAAAGCTGTGAGCTTAGAACCTCTTCTCTAGCTGACAGGTTAGCACACCCTCAGGCATAAAAAGCTGTGAGCTTAAAACCTCTTTTGAAGCATGAAGCTGAGAGGTCAGGGCCTCCCCAGTCATATAAAGCTGTGAGCTTAGAACCTCTTCTGAAGCATGAAGCAGACAGGTCAGGACCTCCCCAGTCATACAAAGCTGTGAGGTTAGAACCTCTTCTGAAGCATGAAGCCGAGAGGTCAGGACCTCCCCAGTCATATAAAGCTGTGAGCTTAGAACCTCTTCTCTTTGGCATACAAAGCTGTGAGCTTAGAACCTCTTCTGGAGCATTAAGATGAAAGGTCAGGACCTCCCCAGTCATATAAAGCTGTGAGCTTAGAACCTCTTCTCTGAGAGGTCAGGACCTCCTTTGGCATACAAAGCTGTGAGCTTAGAACCTCTTCTCTAGCTGACAGGTTAGCACACCCTCAGGCATATAAAGCTGTGAGCTTAAAACCTCTTTTGAAGCATGAAGCTGAGAGGTCAGGGCCTCCCCAGTCATACAACGCTATGAGCTTTATACCTCTTATGAAGCTGAGAGGTCAGGACCCCTACTCATACAAAGCTATGAGCTTAGAACCTCTTCTGAAGCATGAAGCTGAGAGGACAGGACCTCCTCACTCATACAAATCTGTGAGCTTAGAACCTCTTCTGAAGCATTAAGCTGAGAGGTCAGGACCTCCCCAGTCATATACAGCTGTGAGCTTGGAACCTCTTTTCTGAGAGGTCAGGACCCCCTTTGGCATACAAAGCTGTGAGCTTAGAACCTCTTCTCTAGTTGACAGGTTAGAACCTCCTCAGGCATATAAAGCTGTGAGCTTAGAACCTCTTCTGAAGCATGAAGCCGAGAGGTCAGGACCTTCCCAGTCAAAGAAAGCTGTGAGCTTAGGACCTCTTCTGAAGCATGAAGCCGAGAGGTCAGGACCTCCCCAGTCATATAAAGCTGTGAGCTTAGAACCTCTTCTCTTTGGCATACAAAGCTGTGAGCTTAGAACCTCTTCTGGAGCATTAAGATGAGAGGTCAGGACCTCCCCAGTCATATAAAGCAGTGAGCTTAGAACCTCTTCTCTGAGAGGTCAGGACCTCCTTTGGCATACAAAGCTGTGAGCTTAGAACCTTTTCTCTAGCTGACAGGTTAGCACACCCTCAGGCATATAAAGCTGTGAGCTTAAAACCTCTTTTGAAGCATGAAGCTGAGAGGTCAGGGCCTCCCCAGTCATATAAAGCTGTGAGCTTAGAACCTCTTCTGAAGCATGAAGCAGACAGGTCAGGACCTCCCCAGTCATACAACGCTATGAGCTTTATACCTCTTATGAAGCTGAGAGGTCAGGACCCCTACTCATACAAAGCTATGAGCTTAGAACCTCTTCTGAAGCATGAAGCTGAGAGGACAGGACCTCCTCACTCATACAAATCTGTGAGCTTAGAACCTCTTCTGAAGCATTAAGCCGAGAGGTCAGGACCTCCCCAGTCATATACAGCTGTGAGCTTGGAACCTCTTTTCTGAGAGGTCAGGACCCCCTTTGGCATACAAAGCTGTGAGCTTAGAACCTCTTCTCTAGTTGACAGGTTAGAACCTCCTCAGGCATATAAAGCTGTGAGCTTAGAACCTCTTCTGAAGCATGAAGCCGAGAGGTCAGGACCTCCCCAGTCATACAACGCTGTGAGCTTAATACCTCTTCTGAAGCTGAGAGGTAAGGACCTCCCCAGTCATAGAAAGCTGTGAGCTTAGAACCTCTTCTGAAGCATGAAGTCGAGAGGTCAGGACCTCCCCAGTCATACAAAGCTGTGAGCTTAGAACCTCTTCTGAAGCATGAAGCCGAGAGGTCAGGACCTCCCCAGTCATATAAAGCTGTGAGCTTGGAACCTCTTCTCTGAGAGATCGGGATCCCCTTTTGCATACAAAGCTGTGAGCTTAGAACCTCTTCTCTGAAAGGTCAGGACCCCCACTCATACAGAGCTGTGAAGTTAGAACCTCTTCTGAAGCATGAAGCCGAGAGGTCATGACCTCCCCAGTCATACAACGCTGTGAGCTTAGAACCTCTTCTGAAGCTGAGAGGTCAGGACCCCTACTAATACAAATCTGTGAGCTTAGAACCTTTTCTGAAGCATGAACTCGAGAGGTCAGGACCTCCCCAGTCATACAAAGCTGTGAGCTTCATACCTCTTCTGAAGCATGAAGCCGAGAGGTCAGGACCTCCCCAGTCATACAAAGCTGTGAGCTTAGAACCTCTTCTGAAGCATGAAGCTGAGAGGTCAGGACCCCCCCAGTCATACAAAGCTGTGAGCTTAGAACCTCTTCTGAAGCATGAAGCTGAGAGGTCAGGACCCCCAGTCATACAAAGCTGTGAGCTTAGAACCTCTTCTGAAGCATGAAGACGAGGGGTCAGGAACTCCTCAGCCATACAAAGCTGTGAGCTTAGAACCTCTTCTCTGGCTGACAGGTTAGAACACCCGCACGCATTCACAGTTGTGAGTTTAGAACCTCTTCTGAAGCATGAAGCTGAGAGGTCAGGACCTCCCCAGCCATAGAAAGCTGTGAGCTTAGAACCTCTTCTGAAGCATGAAGCCGAGAGGTCAGGACCTCCCCACTCATACAAAAATGTGAGCTTAGAACCTCTTCTGAAGCATGAAGCCAAGAGGTCAGGGCCTCCCCAGTCATAGAAAGCTGTGAGCTTAGACCCTCTTCTGAAGCATTAAGCTGAGAGGTCAAGACCTCCCCAGTCATATAAAGCTGTGAACTTAGAACCTCTTCTCTTTGGCATACAAAGCTGTGAGCTTAGAACATCTTCTCTGAG
Organism: Triturus cristatus; assembly: GCF_964204655.1. Taxonomy (NCBI): domain Eukaryota; kingdom Metazoa; phylum Chordata; class Amphibia; order Caudata; family Salamandridae; genus Triturus; species Triturus cristatus. The sequence goes on from NC_140593.1 coordinate 70,685,071, forward strand.
AGGTCAGGACCCCCTTTGGCATACAAAGCTGTGAGCTTAGAACCTCTTCTCTAGCTGACAGGTTAGCACACCCCAGGCATTAAAAGCTGTGAGCTTAAAACCTCTTTTGAAGCATGAAGCTGAGAGGTCAGGACCTCCCCAGTCATATAAAGCTGTGAGATTAGAACCTCTTCTGAAGCATGAAGCAGACAGGTCAGGACCTCCCCAGTCATACAACGCTATGAGCTTTATACCTCTTATGAAGCTGAGAGGTCAGGACCCCTACTCATACAAAGCTGTGAGCTTAGAACCTCTTCTGAAGCTGAGAGGTCAGGACCCCTACTAATACAAAGCTGTGAACTTAGAACCTCTTCTGAAGCATGAATCTGAGAGGACAGGACCTCCTCACTCATACAAATCTGTGAGCTTAGAACCTTTTCTGAAGCATGAAGTCGAGAGGTCAGGACCTCCCCAGTCATACAAAGCTGTGAGCTTCATACCTCTTCTGAAGCATGAAGCCGAGAGGTCAGGACCTCCCCAGTCATACAAAGCTGTGAGCTTCGAACATCTTCTGAAGCATGAAGCTGAGAGGTCAGGACCTCCCCAGTCATACAAAGCTGTGAGCTTAGAACCTCTTCTGAAGCATGAAGCTGAGAGGTCAGGACCCCCAGTCATACAAAGCTGTGAGCTTAGAACCTCTTCTGAAGCATGAAGACGAGGGGTCAGGACCTCCTCAGTCATACAAAGCTGTGAGCTTAGAACCTCTTCTGGAGCATTAAGATGAGAGGTCAGGACCTCCCCAGCATTATAAAGCTGTGAGCTTAGAACCTCTTCTCTGAGAGGTCAGGACCCCCTTTGGCATACAAAGCTGTGAGCTTAGAACCTCTTCTCTAGCTGACAGGTTAGTAAACCCTCAGGCATATAAAGCTGTGAGCTTAGAACCTCTTCTGAAGCATGAAGCAGACAGGTCAGGACCTCCCCAGTCATACAACACTATGAGCTTTATACCTCTTATGAAGCTGAGAGGTCAGGACCCCTACTCATACAAAGCTGTGAGCTTAGAACCTCTTCTGAAGCATGAAGCTGAGAGGACAGGACCTCCTCACTCATACAAATCTGTGAGCTTAGAACCTCTTCTGAAGCATTAAGCTGAGAGGTCAGGACCTCCCCAGTCATATAAAGCTGTGAGCTTAGAACCTCTTCTCTGAGAGGTCAGGACCCCCTTTGGCATACAAGGCTGTGAGCTTAGAACCCCTTCTCTAGCGGACAGGTTAAACCCCCCTCAGTCATACAAAGCTGTAAGCTTATAACCTCTCCTGAAGCATGAAGCCGAGAGGTCAGGACCTCCCCAGTCATACAAAGCTGTGAGCTTAGAACCTCTTCTGAAGCATGAAGCTGAGAGGTCAGGACCTCCCCAGTCATACAAAGCTGTGAGCATAGAACCTCTTCTGAAGCATGAAGCAGAGAGGTCAGGACCTCCCCAGTCATACAAAGCTGTGAGCTTAGAACCTCTTCTGAAGCTGAGAGGTCAGGACCCCTACTAATACAAAGCTGTGAACTTAGAACCTCTTCTGAAGCATGGATCTGAGAGGGCAGGACCTCCGCAGTCATACAAAGCTGTGAGCTTAGAATCTCTTCTGAAGCATGAAGGCAAGAGGTCAGGACCTCACCAGTCATACAAAGCTGTGAGCTTAGAACCTCTTCTGAAGCATGAAGCTAAGAGGTCAGGACCCCCCTTTGGCATACAAAGCTGTGAGCTTAGAACCTCACCTCTAGCTGACGGGTTAGAACCCCCTTAGGCATACAAAGCTGTGACCTTAGAACCTCTTCTGAAGCATTAAGCCGAGAGGTCAGGACCTCCCCAGTCATATAAAGCTGTGAGCCTGGAACCTCTTTTCTGAAAGGTCAGGACCCCCTTTGGCATACAAAGCTGTAAGCTTAGAACTTCTTCTCTAGTTGACAGGTTAGAACCTCCTCAGGCATATAAAGCTGTGAGCTTAGAACCTCTTCTGAAGCATGAAGCTGAGAGGCCAGCACCTCCCCAGTCATAGAAAGCTGTGAGCTTAGAACCTCTTCTGAAGCATGACGCCGCGAGTTCAGGACCTTCCCAGTCATAGAAAGCTGTGAGCTTAGGACCTCTTCTGAAGCATGAAGCCGAGGGGTCAGGACCTCCCCAGTCATACAACGCTGTGAGCTTAATACCTCTTCTGAAGCTGAGAGGTAAGGACCTCCCCAGTCATAGAAAGCCGTGAGCTTAGAACCTCTTCTGAAGCATGGAACTGAGAGGTCAGGACCTCCTCAGTCATAGAAAGCTGTGAGCTAAGAACCTCTTCGCTAGTTGACAGGTTAGAGCCCCCTCAGGCATACAAAGCTGTGACCTTAGAACCTCTTCTGAAGCATGAAGCCAGGAGGTCAGGACCTCCCCAGTCATACAAAGCTGTGAGCTTAGAACCTCGTCTCTAGTTGACAGGTTAGAACCCTTTCATGCATACAAAGCTGTGACCTTAGATCCTATCCTGAAGCATGCATGAAGCTGAGTGGTCTGGACCTCCCTAGGCATACAAAGCTGTGAGCTTAGAACCTCTTCTCTTAGTAGTTAGGACCACTTTGGGCATACAAAGCTGTAAGCTTAGAACCTCTGCTGAAGCATGAACCCGAGAGGTCAGGACTTCCCCAGTCATACAAAGCTGCAAGCTTAGAACCTCTTCTGAAGCATGAAGCTGAGAGGTCAGGACCTCCCCAGTCATATAAAGCTGTGAGCTTAGAACCTCTTCTGAAGCAGGAAGCTGAGAGGTCAGGAACTCCCCAGTCATACAAAGCTGTGAGCATAGTACCTCTTTTGAAGCCTGAAGCAGAGAGGTCAGGACCTCCGCAGTCATACACAGCTGTGAGCATAGAACCTCTTTTGAAGCATGAAACCGAGAGGCCAGGACCTCCCCAGTCATACACAGCTGTGAGCTTAGAACCTTTTCTGAAGCTGAGAGATCAGGAACCCCACTCATAAAAAGCTGTGAGCTTACAACCTCTTCTGAAGCATGACGCTGAGAGGACAGGACTTCCTCACTCATACAAAGCTGTGAGCCTAGAACCTCTTCTAAAGCATAAAGCCGAGAGGTCAGGACCTCCCCAGTCATACAAAGCCTTGAGCTTAGAACCTCTTTTGAAGCATGAAGCCGAGAGGTCAGTACCTCCCCAGTCATATAAAGCTGCGAGCTTGGAACCTCTTCTCTGAGAGGTCGGGATCCCCTTTGGCATACAAAGCTGTGAGCTTAGAACCTCTTCGCTGAAAGGTCAGGACCCCCACTCATACAGAGCTGTGAACTTAGAACCTCTTCTGAAGCATGAAGCTGAGAGGACAGGACCTCCTCACTCATACAAAGCTGTGAGCTTAGAACCTCTTCTGAAGCATGAAGCCAGGAGGTCAGGACCTCCCCAGTCATAGAAAGCTGTGAGCTTAGGACCTCTTTTGAAGCATTAAGCTAAAAGGTCAGGACCTCCCCAGTCATATAAAGCTGTGAGCTTAGAACCTCTTCTGAAGCATGAAGCTGAGAGGTCAGGACCTCCCCAGTCATAAAAAGCTGTGAGCTTAGAACCTCTTCTGAAGCATGAAGCCGAGAGGTCATGACCTCCCCAGTCATACAAAGCTGTGAGCTTAGAACCTCTTCTGAAGCTGAGAGGTCAGGACCCCTACTAATACAAAGCTGTGAACTTAGAACCTCTTCTGAAGCATGGATCTGAGAGGACAGGACCTCCTCACTCATCTGTGAGCTTAGAACTTTTTCTTAAGCATGAAGTCGAGAGGTCAGGACCTCCCCAGTCATACTAAGCTGTGAGCTTAGAACCTCTTCTGAAGCATGACGCTGAGAGGTCAGGACCCCTACTAATACAAAGCTGTGAACTTAGAACCTCTTCTGAAGCATGGATCTGAGAGGACAGGACCTCCTCACTCATCTGTGAGCTTAGAACCTTTTCTTAAGCATGAAGTCGAGAGGTCAGGACCTCCCCAGTCATACAAAGCTGTGTGCTTAGAACCTGTTCTCTAGCTGACAGGTTAATCCCCCTCAGGCATACACAGCTGTGAGTTTAGAACTTCTTCTGAAGCATGAAGCCGAGAGATCAGGACCTCCCCAGTCATACAAATCTGTGAGCTTAGAGCATCTTCTGAAGCTGAGAGGTCAGGACCCCCACTCATACAAAGCTGTGAGCTTAGAACCTCTTCTGAAGCATGAAGCCGAGAGGTCAGGACCTCCCCAGATATACAAAGCTGTGAGTTTAGAACCTCTTCTGAAGCATGAAGCCAACAGGTCAGGACCTCCCCAGTCATACAAAGCTGTGAGCTTAGAACCTCTTCTGAAGCTGAGAGGTCAGGACCCCCACTTATACAAAGCTGTGAGCTTAGAACCTCTTCTCTAGCTGACAGGTTAGAACCCCCTCAGGCATATAAAGCTGTGAGCTTGGAACCTCTTCTGAAGCATGAAGCCGGGAGGTCAGGACCTTCCCAGTCATACCAAGCTGTCAGCTTAGAACCTCTTCTCTGAGAGGTCAGGACCCCCTTTGGCATACAAAGCTGTGAGCTTAGAACCTCTTCGCTAGTTGACAGGTTAGAACCCCCTCAGGCATACAAAGCTGTGAGCTTAGAACCTCTTCTGAAGCATGAAGCCGGGAGGTCAGGACCTCCTCAGTCATACAAAGCTGTGAGCTTAGAACCTTGTCTCTAGTTGACAAGTTAGAACCCTCTCATGCATACAACGCTGTGAGCTTAGATCCTATCCTGAAGCATGCATGAAGCTGAGAGGTCTGGACCTCCCTAGGCATACACAGCGGTGAGTTTAGAACCTCTTCTCTGAGTAGTTAGGACCACTTTGGGCATACAAAGTTGTTAGCTTAGAACCTCTCCTGAAGCATGAACCCGAGAGGTCAGGACCTCCCCAGTCATGTAAAGCTGTGAGCTTAGAACCTCTTCTGAAGCATGAAGCTGAGAGGTCAGGACCTCCCCAGTCATGTAAAGCTGTGAGCTTAGAACCTCTTCTGAAGCATGAAGCTGAGAGGTCAGGACCTCCCCAGTCATACAAAGCTGTGAGCATAGAACCGCTTCTGAAGCATGAAGCCGAGAGGTCAGGACCTCCCCAGTCATACACAGATGTGAGCTTTCAACCTCTTCTGAAGCATGAAGCTGAGAGGACAGGACCTCCCCAGTCATTCAAAGCTGTGAGCTTAGAACCTCTTCTGAAGCAGAGAGGTCAGGACCTCCTCAGTCATATAAAGCTGTGAGCTTCGAACCTCTTCTCTATCTGACAGGTTAGAACCCCCTCATGCATACAAAGCTGTGAGCTTAGATCCTCTCCTGAAGCATGAAGCTGAGAGGTCAGGACCTCCCCAGTCATAGAAAGCTGTGAGCTTAGAACCTCTTCTGAAGCATGAAGCCGAGAGGTCAGGACCTCCCCAGTCATAGAAAGCTGTGAGCTTAGAACCTCTTCTGAAGCTGAGAGGTCAGGACCCCCACTCATATAAAGATGTGAGCTTGGAACCTCTTCTGAAGCATGAAGGAGAGAGGTCAGGACCTTCCCAGTCATACAAAGCTGTGAGCTTAGAACCTCTTCTCTGAGAGGATAGGACCCCCTTCGGCATAGGAAGCTGTTAGCTTAGAAATGGGAATAGTAAATTGTAGCCTTCCAAAGTGCAACACTTTTCTTGTTTTTGCTTAGGCTGATGTAGGCGTGGTACATTTTATCCCTTCAAAGTTAAAAAATGTCATGTCTTTTTGTTGCTGTATTTGAAATGTTAATCTTGTTTTATTTAAGTTTTTTGTTTAATTTTTATTTTAATGGAGTTTATTTATTTTACTTTTTTGTGTTTATTACATTAGATGTAGAAAGCCTGAGGGTACAGAACCTTTGCCGGAAGCTACAGAACTCTGTGCGCAGAGTGGCTAAGACCTGCTCGGAGTTTTCAGTTCGATTCAGTGAAGCAGAGGCACGCATCTCAAATTTGGAGGATGAGCTCGTGGCACAGAAAGCTTTGACTGAATCGCTTCGTAGCATGAAAGATGATACTCAATGGAAACTAGCTGACTTGGAGAACCACGCTTGAAGAACAAACCTGCGAGTATTGCAGATCCCAGAGGGGCGGGAAGGACAGGACTCTCGTAAATTTATTGTTGATTTATTCACAGTTGCATTTCCCGAGCTCATAAGATGAGACTGGAATAGGGAGATTGAGCGCACACACCGTTTCCCATTTAATATTCGTCCAAATTCTGGCCAGGCAAATAACAAGCCCAGAGCTTTCTTGATTTCTTTCAATAGCTTTTTAGCTAGGGAAGATGTGTTTCAGCTACCTCGGCCAGATAGAAAGAGTGCTGGGAAGGATTTTGAGTTTTTTGTACGGCCTGATTTTTGCCATTTTACTGTTGAGAGTCGGTGGCAGCTGCGCCAGCTTATTCCAACCTTTCAGACCAAAGGGGCGCAAGCATAGTTAATGAATCCGGCTACGTTGAAGGTAATATATCAGAACCGTACTAGATTTTTTTCTTCAGAAGGATCTGCAAAAGAGTATTTAAAGACCCTATAAGGCCCATGGTGTAATAACTACTGGGACGGGTGGGTTAAAATCCCACTCGGCAGAAGGTTTTTTTTTGTGGTTTTTTTCCTCACTTTTGAGGGGTCTGGGAAGTACGGACCGAAGGTATAGTGCATCTTGTTCCCTTATAATGGGGTTTCTCTTGTGGAATTATGGCACTTTTATCTGTCCTCCACTTTCGAGAGGAGGTGCGAGCACCGGTATCGGATGATCAAAAGCTTTTTTTCATCAAGGACCTTGGGTCTTAAAGCCTTGTTGGTGGGGGCGGGGGGTGGGTGGGGTGGGAGAGGGGTCAAATAGGGGGAAAATGTTACATTATCAGATTGGGAATAGCTGTTGGCAACAGAAGATATGACATGATTGTGTCTAAATTGTCAGTAAGGGGGTAGTCCAAAATATACTTCTTTGTTTTATTTATCTATGGCTACTAGAGGGCTGAAAATCTGTTCATTTAACGTTTGTGACCTCAATAATTATAATAAAAGAAAGTCTCCGCGGAGTTGCACTTGATCGACCCAGATATATTGTGTATCCAAGAAACACATGTCCCTTGGGGGAAACGCTCTATTGACCGATTTTGAGTTTGTACTGCTTGCTGCGTCACAGCAGACATCAATGACGCGAGGGTGGCAATATTGGCTAAACCGGCTATTCAAAGTACAGGGCATGTTTTAGCTGATAAATTTGGGAGATGGGTGATTGTGGAATGTGCACTAGGTACTTCTAAGTTTACAATTTGCAATGTTTATGGGTCCAACCTTGATGAACTACTACTTTTAGAACAATTAAATATTGAACTTGCATTGTGGCCAGGTCCTCTAGTGTTTTGCGGAGATTTTAGTATTAGTTTGATTAACAAAGAATTACAAATGGGAAGACAAGGATACTCGGGTCGAAAACCAAAAGTGTTTCAAGCACTATTTAATATGTTGAAAGATCATGGGTTATTGGATGCATGGGATACTATACAACCTTCAATACCGGGGTATACGTTTTATTCCTTCCCTCATCAGAAACTGGTCAGTCTTGATTATTTTTTCATATCAGCTGAGTTGCTTGTTGGGGCCCAGATTCAGATATATCCGAAAATTACGTCTGATCATGCGCCAATAGCGTTAGAAATATCTGCATTCTGGGTTGATTGTGCTCCAAGAAATTTTACATTTGATAGGAAACTGCTCCTTGACAACGGGTTTAAGGAACATATGAGGAAATGGATTAAGGAGTTTTTTGAAAATAATAAAGATACAGTTCCTGTTCCAGTGCTCTGGGGTGCTTTTAAGGCTTGTTTTAGAGGGGAAGTGACGAGTTTTGGCATTCACTATCAAAAAATGGCTAAGGCAGAATTAAAGGATTTATATTTAAAATTGATGCTTACTGAGGCAAAACTAATGCAGGGGATCACACAACGCAAAGATATATCGGGGTTGGAATTTGATACTGCACGATGTCTGGCTAATATTAACACACTGTGGAATAAAGAGAACGCTAGAAAATATTTGATACATAAAAGAGAGTGTCATGAGTATGGGGAGGCGGTAGGACGCTGTCTGGCGCTCCGAATGCGGATGAAAGAATCTTCCCAGAGAATCACTAGTCTTAAGGACAGCTCTGGCTTAATTTCATATGACCCTCGGGGAATTCTGGCTATTTTCCATCAGTTCTACACAGAATTGTATACACAGCAGAACTCACAGGGGGATCTGAATATTATATCGATGGCAGGGGGATTTACGCAGTTAGATCGGGAGGTGGTAGAGATGTTGGATAGCGTGATCACTATGGATGAATTAGAGGCGGCCGTTAATGCTTTAGCAAGTGGGAAGGCTGCTGGCCTGGATAAGCTCCCTGTGGAGCTTTACAGAGTCTTCTTCCATGATCTCAAGAAAGAGCTATTACGGACGATACGTGCGGCTCAAAATGAGCACGTGCTTAAGACATGAGATGAAGCCACCATTGTGGTTTTTTAAAAAAGGGGAAACCACCTGAGATTCCTGGGTCTTATCGACCAATCTCATTAATTAATTGTGATGGAAAAATATATTCCAAAATATTGGCGAGTCGACTGGCAAAAGTTATATCTCCCATGGTATCTCTGCATCAGCACGGTTTTATCCCTTCTTGAGGGACAGTGGCCCATGTTAACAAAGTTGTGACATTATTTGATGTTGCTCAGGCAGAAGGGCGGGATTTAGGATTAATATTATTAGATGCTGAGAAAGCGTTTGACCGCGTTGCATGGGATTATTTATGGAACATCATGGTCTATGCAGGATTTGGCCAGGGATTCATGCAGGCGTTACAGGTCCTATATAAATCACCAGCAGCTAGGATATGTGTTGGGGATAGGGTTTCGGAACCCGTGAAGGTAACTAGAGGAACTCGGCAGGGGTGTCCCTGCTCCCCTTTATAATTTGCTCTGTATATTAACCCTTTTATTAATATGTTGGATAGTAGCCCCTTAGTGAGACCGTTTATTGTCCGCGAAATCCAGCATTCCGTATTCGCTTACGCTGATGATATTGCAATTACTACCAGCGACCCAGTCACGGCAATTGTAGAAGTGGAACGGTTAGCACAGGAATTTGGACAAATATCTGGGTATAAACTTAATAGGACAAAAACACAAATATTATGTACAAATAACATGATGTCCGAGGATCTGTTAAGGAGGTGACATATTCAGGGATAAAAATACGAGCATCTTTGAAAGAACTAGTGGAAGTTAATTGGATGGATATTCTATCCAAGAATAAAGAATCCTTGGCAAGATGGGTCCGTCTTCAACTTACACTGGTGGGTAGAGGCAATATTTTAAAAATGAATATTCTACCTAGAGTACTATATTTTTTTAGATCAGTCCCCTTAGAGGTGACTAAGGAGCAACTTCATAAACTGCAAACTTCATGTGTTAAATTTTTATGGGCTCCAGGTAGACCTAGAAGGGCTACACGGTTTATGACACTATCGAGAGAAAGGGGGGCTGGTCAATACCCGATTTCACATTTTATTATTATGCATGCTTCTTACTTAAAATGCATATACTGTTGACCGGGGAAGAGGTCGGTAATGTCGCAGAAACCCCATCAATTTCCTATGTATTACTTGGGGCGGAAGTAAAAAACTGTTTGTTTAAGGAAGTGGATGGCAGCTTTAAGATCATGGAGGCCGTCTTTAAGGTGTGGAAAGTTATTTGGTCTAAATTTTCCTTAACAGGGATTACATATTACACTCCTACTAATGCTGCACGCATTCTGCCTTCCATCATTTGGGATCAGGAGGCTAGAAACTGGAGAAGCAAAGGTATTGGGCAAATTGGGGCTTTTTATGATGGGCATGGGCTCTACTTATCTTTTTTAGATTTTGCGATACAATATAAGGTACCTAGGACGCAGTTTAAGTTTCTCCAAATACGGGATTTTTTAAGCAGAAAAAAAAACTTGGTACCGGTACGTCATAAATTAATTGAATCGGTTAAGTGACAGGAGAGAATTGGGGTGCTATGCAAAATGTTGCTATCATCTAAGCCCGATGATTTAGAGAAATACAATTTAAAATGGGCTAACGTTTTGGGTGTACATGAGGTGTCCTTAGAAAAGGTTATTATTATGGTTCGAGAAACATTCTTATCAGCAAATCTGAAAGCTCAATTTTTCAAAACTGGCTTCAATTTATATTATACACCTGCAAAGATGTTGAAATGGAGCGGGGGGGTATGATGGCAAGTGCTTCCGTTGTGGGAATGATTATGCGGATTGTTTACATATATTTTATGCTTGTGGAAATTTGTCACTGTATATTACCAATATTGAAACGTTTTTGTCTGTAATGATTGGGATACCTATTAGAATTACTGCAGCCATGATGTTATTAGGTACTGGGCCCGAGTTAGAGTTTGGGAAACCAATGTACAAACATCGCTATCTGTTGTTTTTGACTATGACTGTTGCCCGTCTGTGTATTGCGGTACAAAAGGGGGTGGTGATGGACGGAGCATCAGAACCAATCAAACACTCACACCCAGTTAACAGATCTGGGTTTGATCCATCACCGTTCTTTAGCCCACTCTGCCACCCCAGTTCAGACATGGCCATATGCAAATCAGTCTGACCCTGTGCCTCATGGGAACAGTCCAGCCCGAACTGCCAAGCCATGCCTTCCCTGGACCGGAAACAAGCTTCCTAGGACCGGTTTCTGGCATTTCAGCCGTCTTCAGCCAGGCTTGCTTGAATCCAGGCTTGTTTCCGGTCCAGGGAAGACATGGCTTGGCAGTTCGGGCTGGACCGTTCCCATGAGGCACAGGGTCAGACTGATTTGCATATGGCCATGTCTGAACTGGGGTGGCAGAGTGGGCTAAAGAACGGTGATGGATTAAAACCAGATCAGTTGACTGGGGGTGAGTGCTTGCAATGTTCAACACTCCGTCCACCATTTCCTTTGGTTTTGCTTTGTTCGCCATAAGTTGGCAGGGTATGCTCAGACGTGAGTCCCTTGCTCACTTTGCCACTGGATTCAAGCAAACCTGGCTGAAGACGGCTGAAATGCCAGAAACCGGTCCTAGGAAGCTTGTTTCCGGTCCAGGGAAGACATGGCTTCGCAGTTCGGGCTGGACTGTTCCCATGAGGCACAGGGTCAGACTGATTTGCATATGGCCATGTCTGAACTGGGGTGGCAGAGTGAGCTAAAGAACGGTGATGGATCAAACCCGGATCTGTTGACTGGGTGTGAGTGTTTGATTGGTTCTGATTCTCCGTCCATCACCACCCCCTTTTGTACCACGTCTGTGTATTGCGGCAGCTTGGCTGCAACCTGAGGACCCTGTTTTCGATGTATGGCGAGCCAAAATGTGTAATATATATAATTTAGAATTTAGTTTGTTTTCTGCTAAAGGCTCAAGGAAACGTAAGATGGGTATTTATATTTGGGTGACCTTTCATGAGTATATGACTGCTTAAATTATGTTTATACATTCTGATATTGTGACCCAATTAAAAAAAATAAAAAAAATTTAGAATTTAGTATGAGTTTGCCTTTTTGATGAAAATATATCAGCAAACCATTTTAATTAATAGTTCTATTTTCTTATAGTAGAATTTGTGAATTTGGCTATTTATTATTATTTTTTTTAATTCTTGTGGTTTCATTATCTTGGTTTAATATATTTTTTTATCCTATTTTACAGTACAATTTTAACATTGCTTTAAATTTTGACCTCAGTAACTGAGCAATTGAGTAGTATGCATTTTACAAACGTGTTTTAAAAAAGTAGTTTTAATAGTTATTACGTATAATTCTCATTAATTTATTAGAATGTAGGATAAAAATTGTATTGTTAACAGCTATTAGTTATATATTTTTAGAATAGATTTCTTTAATTTTAACTAATTTTTAAATATTTTATTTTTTAGAGCATAAATTATGTATTTTAATTATATCATGTGTACACACACCCACACACACACTCATATACACACTTCTACTTTTATAAATATACTTACACACATAGTACCACAATATTTTGCTGATATTTTTGGAGTAGACATTGTAAAGTATGTAACCACAATATTTAAGAGCAAGATATCTTTGCTGCAATATCTGTGTATCGTGATATTTTTAACATCGAAATTATGTCATAGAAGCAGAAGAAAATCTCAAGAAACAACAGTGAAGGCTACTATGATAGTGTTAATCAAAGAAGGAAAAGACACTTTGGTCCAAAAGAATTTCAGACCTGTAACTTAAATGAACATCCACTGCAAAATATGTGACAATATTACCAAAAGAATGGAAGATCTACTGCCTTAGATACTCCGCCCAACAAGCTTTGTTTTCTTAAATGATTTTGGGGTGACTGAATGGATCTAGCTGGTCTGGAGAAGGCTAAATTGGTGAAACCTCCAATGGCTGCTGTAGCACCAGACACAGAAAAGGCCTTCAACACGGCGTTGTGGTCCTTCCTGCGGTCAGTCCTTCGCAAACAATTTCAGACACGTAACTTAAATGAGTATTAGTCAGAAGACTGGGAGCTCTCCCATCTCCGATAATAGATCCGACAGAAAAGATTTGGGTGATTTTTTAAACAGATTCTCCAGCGACAGAATGTTTCCATATGTCCTGGAGACAGTTCCTGTTGGGAGGACTTCTACCCTCCTGAAAATACAGGTTACTAAGATCAGAGCCAATGGAGGAGTTGTGAATTGGGAAAGTGGGGCTTAGAAGGGTACCCATATACTGCATGACCCAGGTAAGGAGTCACATAATTGTCATCCAAAGACCTGCAACAAATGTTTAAAGAAGAGAATATTGAATGTTATAAAAGTATCCATTTCACAACCAGGGAAGGGTAGGTATTCCGACTTAACCCCTGTGCTTTTAAAATTGCAAAAGGAAGGCCATGCAGTCTCTAAAGTATATTCTCGTACACACCCACCCAGTGACAGGAGATGCCGACTGTTTTATTGATAAACTATGAGAGTGATGGCACCCAAACAAATATCTTCTACAGCAAGAGGAGTGGCAGAACTTTTGAAAAAAAACTATTTAACATGAAATGTAATCGGTTTTGGCTCAAAGGAAATACAGCACCTCAGAAAGGTCCTACTGGACACCCAGGAAGCTAGGAAAATCGGGTCCGGCCTAGAAGGGTCTCTGCCCGACCAGTGCTTGAGATGGAAATCTAGAAGTGCAGATACTCACTATTCAGAGAACCTGACTGCTCCTGAGAAGTGCTGGTACTCTACCACCAAATGCAATGCAGCAGAGCAGAGAAGTGCTGGTACTCTACAACCAACTGTATTGCAGCAGTGCGGAGAAGTGCTGGTACGGTACCACCAAATGCAATGCAGCAGTGTTAAGCAGTGCTGGTACTCTACTGCTAAATGTACTGCAGCAGTGCTAAGAAGGGCCGGTGCTCTACTGCTAAATGTACTGCAGCAGTGCTAAGAAGGGCCGGTGCTCTACTGCTAAATGTACTGCAGCAGGGTTAAGGAATGCCGGTGCTCTACTGCTAAATGTACTGCAGCAGTGCTAAGAAGGGCCGGTGCTCTACTGCTAAATGTACTGCAGCAGGGTTAAGGAATGCCGGTGCTCTACTGCTAAATGTACTGCAGCAGTGTTAAGAAATGCCAGTGCTCTACTGCTAAATGTACTGCAGCAGTGTTAAGAAGTGCCGGTACTCTACTGCTAAATGTACTGCAGCAGTGTTAAGAAGTGCCGGTGCTCTACTTGTAAATGTACTGCTGCAGTGTTAAGAAGTGCCGGTGCTCTACTGCTAAATGTACTGCAGCAGGGTTAAGGAGTGCTGGTGCTCTACTGCTAAATGTACTGCAGCAGTGCTAAGAAGTGCCGGTGCTCTACTACTAATTGTACTGCAGCAGTGCTAAGAAGTGCCGGTGCTCTACTGCTAAATGTACTGCAGCAGTGGAAGTGCCGGTGCTCTACGGCTAAATGTACTGCAGCAGTGTTAAGTAGTGCCGGTGCTCTACTGCTAAATGTACTGCAGCAGTGCTAAGAAGTGCTGGTGCTCTACTGCTAAATGTACTGCAGCAGTGTTAAGAAGTGCCGGTGTTGTACTTGTAAATGTACTGCTGCAGTGTTAAGAAGTGCTGGTACTCTACCACTGAATGTATCATAGCAGTGCAGGCACATTCCCATTTAAATTAATGAAGTGCAGGTACTCCGTACCGGACAGTACCTACTCATTAAAAGCACTGGGGTGAACTATCACAAACAAACGAGGATTTGGCTTAGTTATTCAAAAGTGGCAAGGAATTCTAGAATCTTTTAATGGCATTTTTGAGAAAAGATGGAACCCCTCGACCTTCCCATGCTTCGGTCCGTGGTCAGCTGATGTTTATGCGCTATTAAAACCTAATGATATGCATTTGCTTGGGCTTATGTTTACAGTTTGAAATTAAAATGATGCTATCTACCTGGAAATCAGCCCAAAACTGTCCATTCGCCCAGTGGTGGCCGCGGCTGTGCTTTCTTAGGAGCTCCTATACTATGGCACTAGATAATGACCGGGTGTTTCCAGTAAAGATCCTCTAGGATCGACCTGAAACCTTATTTACAAAGAGTTTAGCCCAGCACAAACAGAGTGTGCCATGTATGTTCGGCCAGAGGCTAAAATATGTCCCCTGTTATAACCCAACACTTCGATATGATCAAAGTCTAATCGAATGTCCTCGATAAAAGATTATGGGGCTTGTTACGAGTATGGGGTCTTGCTGCCGCCGTACTCACGGTGGCAGTCCGACATCGCGGTCCACCAGCCGTATCACGAGTGTGGTGGTCGGAACACCAGCAGCCCCCTCCCTACAACACTACTGGCACCACCAGGATCCTGGACCCGGCGGTGTGTGACATGAGGAGGAATGGAGGCGGTGTCGATCCCGGAACCGCCATCCATATTACGACTTGTCCTTCTGCAAACCTTTTCATGGTGGTGCTTCTGCTATGAAACAGCTGGTGGAAGGGCAAGAAGGGTGCCCCCCACAACAGGGCTCCCGGCAAATCTGTCCATTGGGGTGGGTGCAGGGGTTACATGACATGCCCCTTCTCAAGTGCATGGTTGTGCGTGCACTGTGTGGCATGCACAACAGTGCATGCCACACTGGGCACGGTTGAACAGTTGGCGCCGTCAGGCCAGCGGCGGTATGGTGTATAGGCTTTCCTATGAGCCTAACATAGCTGCTGCCATGAGACCGCCGCCACACCGCCTGCCTGCCCTGGATTATACTCTGAATCTGAAAGGCGGGCTCAACACAGCCATCGCGGGCTTCCTGGGACCGTGGTAGTCCAAGCCGAAGACCGCTAAGGAAGAGCGCGAGCCTGGGTGAGCGCGCCATTAGGGCCCGGCCCACCAGGCCCCAAGCCACACCCCCCCCCCCATGTGTCTATGATCCTTGGATTGGCCAGTAGCCCGGTGGGCTGCTGGCCGAGCTAAGTCCTTCCGGGTCAGGCCAGGACGTATTTCCGGTCGTAGGCCTGGCCCGGAAGAGGGGGGGGGGGGGGAGAGTCAGGGTAGGAACTATTTAGCCCCGGGTCTTACCTGGCTCGCCGCCCCCTGGACGAGGACAGTTGCAAGCTTCAAGCTGCTGGACTGGACCGTCTTCGTGTTCTTCCTCTTAGTCGTCGTCCTCGTGTCATCGTTTGCGGTGGTGGAGCAGTTGGCGTAGGCGTAGACCAGGCGGAATTCGTGCGGCGGTGTGCGGTGCAGTCGGGCTCCCAAGGTGAGGTGTCTGGGGCCGGGGGTGCGCGTGGTTGCTGCCGGTGTTTAGTGCGGGGGAAGCGTAGGTAATTGTCGGCCTGTCCCCGTGCTGGGTGCCGGTGGTTGCGTGCGTTCCCGGGGCGGCTGAGTCGGGCACCTCCCTTCGGGTATCCCGGAAGCACGTAGGTTTCGGGCGGAGGAGCCTGTAGTGTGCGCCGAGGGATTTATCGCTTCGGTGCGGGAGGGTGAGAGTCACTGCGGCCTAATGGTTACGGTCTGAGACGCTTACTCTTAAAGCTACAGATTCAATTCCCATTGATTCCTATTTTAAACAGGTCGAGGCCAAATTAGCAAAGCGCATCCCTCAACGGTCGCGTGCAGGAAAGCAACTCGGCACTGTATTCTTTCTTACCCGCAGAACCCCCCTCCCTCCCACGCTTCGTGCAGGGAACGCGCGAGCAACGGTCTTGGCACGCAGGGTGCGGGGTCTTTAATTTTCACTGCGTACGGAGGGGTAAAGAGAATATGAAAGGGACTGCATGACAGTGATTGATAATCGGTGATCGAAGTGAGCGCGATACTACAAGCGCATGAGGCGATATTTGATACGCTGATGAGCAGTGGCATTGTGGGGTATTTAACGTGGCATGGTTGGGGCATTGATTCATAAGTAATTGTGGTAGTACAACCTACGTCATAATACATTTATTTTGGGCACTGACCGCTTACAGATAAATTGAAGGCAGCTGTGTCCAGGTGTTGCATTAGCCACTCTAGAACCATTTACAAAGCATTATATGATACGATTTACAAGCGTTGTAAGATTACAGAAGGGTTCAAGAATTAATTGTGGTGGTTGAACCTACGAGATAATACTTTCATTGTAGGGCACTGACTGCTTATTAATAAATTTAAGGGCGCGGTGCCCAGTTGTTGTAGTAGCCACTTTAGAACCATGCCTCCTAAACGCAATCCAAAGAGGAAAGGGGTAAAGAGAATATGAAAGGGACTGCATGACAGTGATTGATAATCGTTGATCGAAGTGAGCGCGATACTACAAGCGCATGAGGCGATATATTTGATACGCTGATGAGCAGTGGCATTGTGGGGTATTTAACGTGGCATGGTTGGGGCGTTGATTCAGAAGTAATTGTGGTAGTACAACCTACGTCATAATACATTTATTTTGGGCACTGACCGCTTACAGATAAATTGAAGGCAGCTGTGTCCAGGTGTTGCATTAGCCACTCTAGAACCATTTACAAAGCATTATATGATACGATTTAAAAGCGTTGTAAGATTACAGAAGGGTTCAAGAATTAATTGTGGTGGTTGAACCTACGAGATAATACTTTCATTGTAGGCACTGACTGCTTATTAATAAATTTAATTTTGGGAGCGGTGCCCAGTTGTTGTAGGAGCCACTTAGAACCATGCCTCCTAAACGCAATCCAAAGAGGAAAGGGGGAGAGTCAGAGATTGCGCAACTATTAAAGTTGGTCTTAGAGAAGTTGGGCAGGGACGATGAAGAAAGTGAGGAGGAACCGGGGGGGGGGGGGGGGGGGGGAGGCCCCAGTGTCTGATAGTAAGGAGGTCACTGAGCCCATAGACAGGGCCCGCCCCCGGAGAACAATAGTCACGCCCAAGGCAGCATTTCCACCTTTAGTAAAGAAACCTAAAGTGGCCAAGAAAGGAAAAGGGGGTAAGGGATTAGGGGATGCTCCTAACCTTCCGGTAATGCCTCCGCAGCCGGTCCTTCCACTGCCGGTGGGGCTCCCTATGCCAGTTCTTAACCCACCTGAACCGGTGCTCCCTGTGCCTGCGGACCCCCCCCCCCCCTTGCACAAAGGCTTACTAGCTGGCTCCCTCATTACCCAGCATGCCTTGGGACCCAGCGTGCCCCCGCGTGTTACTCCAGAAATACCATTACAGACAGGAGGGGGCCCACCGTTGGAAGGGCAGGATGATATAGGTGCAGTCTTGGCGGAGATTAGAGGGGCGTTGAAGGCCTTAGTAGCAACGCCTACTCCTCCGCCCCTTGCAGCAGTGCCAGAGGTAGTTCCAGTAGTGGCAACAGGCGCTGGGGGAGTTTCCAGTATAGTGCCCCCTACCTTGGGTCAGGCGGGGGCAACAGCAGAGGGGGGCAAACGAACAAGGCAGCCATATTGGCGACGGTGGCGACACTTTTGGCGCAACTGGGTGCCCCCCCAGTAGGCAGCCCAAGTAGCGGTACCGCGACGGTAGCACCATGGGCGCCAGCAATAGGTACACCAGATATTATAGGCGAGTTGAACAAGCAGGAGGCCCTTTTGGGCAAAGCACATGAGAAGGATGCAAACACACCACCTCAGGCGGTGGGTTAAACGGCCCCCGCTGTATGCGGGACAACAGGTGTGACTGCAGGTAAGACAGGGGAGTGTGCAACTAAGGAGGTGGACAGTGCTTCCAAAGCAGTGGGAAGTCATGATGTAGTGTTGTCTAAGCGTGGGAAATTGGCATTGCACGTTGCGCAGGACACCAGGGAAAAGATCTGGAAAGGGGATTTTATCGATCTATTCTCCTTGATCAGACCCAAGAGGAGGGAGGTTGAACCTAAAGAGAAGGATGGGAAAGACAGTTCCTTTAGAGAGAGGAAACCGAGGGTTGGGGAGTCAATCACGAATTGGTTATTTGGTTTTATTGTGTTTTCCATAGTAATGCTGGAGAAGAAACCAGAGTTGGCTATTCCCCTGATCTGCTATTCCAACAAGATTTTGAAAGCTCAAGCAATGTACGGGGGTATGGCTTGGCTAGACTATGATAGGGACTTTAGATGGGCCAAGGTAGATGATCCGGATATGGGCTGGGATCAAACTGAGGTGAATGTGTGGTTAGAGAGCGTCAATAACAAGGCGCCTATGAAACGGCCCTTTCGGACTTCACAGGGGGGCACGGGGGAGAAGAAAGGAACATGTTGGGCTTTTAATAGAAAAATGTGTACCTGGGCCCCCGGGACATGTAAGTTCAAACACGCTTGTGCCTACTGTGGTCACCCATCCCACCCAGAATTTAAATGCATCAAGAAGTCCAAAGAAAAAGGGAGAGAGCCCAAACCCCCGCAACAGTGAGCTGCCCACGCCCACGCCAGTTGATCTAGGGAAACTGATTTTCTGGCTGAATCAGTACCCGAATAAGAAAACAGCCAAGATATTGTATGAAGGTTTCTCCATGGGATTCCGCATCCCGGCGCAAGGTGTGCCCCCGGTAGGGTACTGCAATAATCAACTGTCTGCTCGCACTCATCCTGCAGTGGTTACTCAGAAGGTCGATAAGGAAAGGGCGCTGGAGCGGGTGGCTGGCCCTTTTTCCGCTCCTCCTTTGCCTGGGTATGTGTGTTCACTGCTGGGCGTGGTACCTAAGAAAGAGCCAGGCCAATTCCGGATGATTCACAACTTGTCAGCACCGAGGGGGGCGTCAGTGAACGATGCAATAGACCTGTCCCTTTGCTCAGTGACATATGCTTCTTTTGATGCGGCCCTGCTAAAACTACGTGGCCTAGGCCCCTGCGCCATCATGGCAAAAACAGATATTGAGTCTGCTTTTCGGTTATTGCCGGTCCACCGCAAGGATTTTCACCTGTTGGGTTTCCAGTGGGATCACCAGTTCTATTATGACAAGTGTATGCCCATGGGTTGTGCAGTATCATGCAAGTACTTTGAAATGTTTAGTTCAATGCTGGAGTGGTTGTTTGTGTTCAGGACAGGGCATAGGGAGGTAGTGCATTACTTAGATGATTTTATGATCATGGGCCCCCCAGCATCAGCAGAGTGTGGGCAGGCCCTGACCAAGCTGGTATGATGGCAGAGCTAGGAGTACCACTGGCTCTTGGGAAAACGGTGGGCCCGGCCACTTGCATGTCCTTTCTGGGCATTGAAATTGATTCAGTATTGGGGGAATGCAGGTTGCCGGCAGACAAGGTACAGGCTTATTCAGACACTATAGATTCTGCCTTGGCCGGGCCCAAGGTCACGCTGCACCAGCTTCCGGTTTTGGTGGGTCAATTGAATTTTGCTCTAAGGATCATCCCGATGGGTCGACCTTTTTCAAGGTCTATTGCACGGGCTATGGTAGGATTAACTCAGCGGCATCACCACGTGCGATTACAGGCAGATGTGATGGAGGACCTGAGGGTCTGGCGCAGTTTCCTGGCCGATTTCAATGGGAAGGTTATCTGGCCAGAGCCCACGGTATCCAACGTTGAATTGGGGTTGCTCACTGACTCAGCGGGCAGTATTGGTTTTGGGGCAGTTTTGGGTCCTCACTGGTGCAGGAGCGACTGGCCAGCTTCATGGAACAAGAGTGGGCTGACCAGGAATATAGCCTTCTTGGAGTTATTCCCCATTATTGTGGCAGTGGACATCTGGGCTGGGTTCTTTAGGAACAAATCAGTGATCTTCTGGTCAGACAACATGGCGGTGGTTGAAGCAATCAATAGGCAAGGGGCCACGTGTAAACACGTTTTGAGATTATTGAAACATCTGGTTTTAGCTTGCTTGAAGCTAAACCTACTCTTCAAAGCTGCTCATATACCGGGGGTGGAGAACCAGGCCCGCTGATGCTTTGTCTCGCTCCAAGTTGCAGGAGTTCCGGAAATATCATCCGCAGGCCGAACAACAGATGACTGGGTTCCCGACATCTCTGTGGAGGATTGGAGGCCCCGCCCTAGCAGGGCTGTTAGGAGCCTCGTTAAGTGAACGTACTAGAAGGACGTATCAAAACCAATTCAAGGCGTATAGGATATTTGCTAAAAGCGCTGGCCTGGCTGCAATTTTCTCCACAGGGGTCCTTTGTAGTTTTCTTTCAGCCCCGAGGAATCAGGGGAGGCCAGCATCGTATGCGAGGGCACACATGGCGGCAATTGGTTTCTTCGCTAAGTTAGCGGGAGTGCGGGACCCTGGGGCAGCCTTCGTAGTAAGGAAAGCCTTGTCAGGCTGGGCTAGGCTAGAAGGGGTCAGGAGGGATAGTAGAAGGCCATTAGACGCAAGTACCCTGGGTGAGATCCTGGGGGTTCTGCAGAGGGTTTGTTCTTCCCACGATGACAGTATCCTGTTCGGGCGGTCTTTTCTCTGGTTTTTTTATGGGGCTTTTCGATTGGGGGAATTGGTGGGGGCCTCTAAATCCGATCAGTCTGGGGGACTACAATGGCAGGACATAGAGGTATCTCAAGAATGCCTGGTAGTGTTTTTAAGGAAATCCAAAACAGACCCCTTGGGTAAGGGAGTAACAATTCGGTTATGCCAGGCACCTGGGGAGGATATCTGTCCGGTGGCTAGGACGAGGTCATACTTGGGAATTCGTCCTCTTGGGGGGGGGGGGGGGGGGGGGGGGGGGCAGGCCCGGTTCATACATGAACATGGCGACTGCGTGTCTAAGTACCAATTCAGGGCGGTATTTAGGAAGGTGCTCGGTCTCCTGGGGTTGAACTCTGAAAGCTATTCCTCACATTCATTCTGGATTGGGGCAGCAACGCTGGCGGCGGGGGCCGGCTTACCAACTGAGACCGTGAAGAAGATGGGGCGTTGGTCTTCAGCATGTTTCAAGCGATATGTGCGTCCCGAGTTATTGTAATGTTCTTGACTTGCCCACGCTGACTTTTCCATTTCTTCCCTGTTATTAGTATGTCATCAAAAGTGGTATGGGTCTTCGGCCACTCGTTTGTGCGGCGTGCCACCATCCGTTTACGTCAGCGGCGTGTGTCGAAACCACCGGGTCTGAAGAGGACAACCTTTCTATGGCGGGGCGTCGGGGGCCTTCGAATCCGGCAACTGCGACAGCTGATTGAGGAAACGTGGGCTCGAGAGGGATATCAGTCTCCAGACTTGGTAATCCTTCACCTGGGCGGCAACGACATGGTGGAGTTGGGGCGCTTGGCGGTCAAGGAAGCCTTACTGGCGGAGTTTTCATGGATTGGGAGGTTTTTCCCTAACTCACGGATTGCATGGTCCTGCATGATGCCGTGCCGGACATGGGCCGCCGGAGTTCGATCCCGCGCCCTGAATGTGTCGGTGAGGCGTCTCAATGGGGAGTTGGCCAGGATCGGGCCGCCTGTGTCACATCCCGCATCGTCTGATCACAGGGGACATAATGTTTCATTCGGACGGCGTACATTTGTCCGATTTTGGAACAGACACATGGATCAAAGGGATTTGGTCCTTCGTCGAGAGTTTGTTTGCAGGTGGTGAGGGTGAAGGACCTGTGGGCCCTGGTCACCCTAGTGGCGGAAAAGAGACCACAAAACATTGATTTCCGGGGTAACGGGAGGCATACTTACATACTCCCGAGGCCAGCACTGAGGGGAGAGACTGTAAGCTCCTCGCAGAGAGAATGGGGACACCGGCTGGGGAAGCAAGGGCGCCACGTCACGAACGCCTCCCTCGCAGCCTGGTGGTAGAGGGGTGGGCCCCGGAAAGGACGGACAAGGATGGGATGAAAGGAGGTGTTGGTCAGGCGCGGGATGTGGTTCCATGGCAGGGTCGCGCAGAAGGAGAGGGTTTATGGCCCATGTATGAGAGAGCGGGGGGTGGCCGGCGCGCGGGGGATGTTTGCAGCGCCTGAGGGACGCGCTGGCGATCGGCAATGAGACCATGGTGCCTAAAATGGCCGTCGCGCGTTTTCTGCATGTGGCGCTTGGGGAGAGACAAGATGACGCAGATAATGTTCAGATACGAACTAAATTTCCACATTTGCTTGGGCTTATGTTTACAGTTTGAAATTAAAATGATGCTATCTACCTGGAAATCAGCCCAGTGGTGGCCGCGGCTGTGCTTTCTCAGGAGCTCCTATACTATGGCACTAGATAATGACCGTGTGTTTCCAGTAAAGATCCTCTAGGATCGACCTGAAACCTTATTTACAAAGAGTTTAGCCCAGCACAAACAGAATGTGCCATGTATGTTCGGCCAGAGGCTAAAATATGTCCCCTGTTATAACCCAACACTTCGATATGATCAAAGTCTGATCGAATGTCCTCGATAAAAGGTTATGGGGCTTGTTACGAGTATGGGGTCTTGCTACCGCCGTACTCACGGTGGCAGTCCGACATCGCGGTCCACCAGCCGTATCACAAGTGTGGTGGTCGGAACGCCAGCAGCCCCCTCCCTACAACACTACTGGCACCACCAGGATCCTGGACCCGGCGGTGTGTGACATGAGGAGGAATGGAGGCGGTGTCGATCCCGGAACCGCCATCCATATTACGACTTGTCCTTCTGCAAACTTTTTCATGGTGGTGCTTCTGCTATGAAACAGCTGGTGGAAGGGCAAGAAGGGTGCCCCCACAACAGGGCTCCCGGCAAATCTGCCCATGGGGGTGGGTACAGGGGTTACATGACATGCCCCTTCTCAAGTGCATGGTTGTGCGTGCACTGTGGGCACGGATGAGCAGTTGGCACCGTCAGGCAAGCGGCGGTATGGTGTATATATAGGCTTTCCTATGAGCCTAACATAGCTGCTGCCATGAGACCGCCGCCACACCGCCTGCCTGCCCTGGATTATACTCTGAATCTGACAGGCGGGCTCACCACAGCCATGGCGGGCTTCCTGGGACCGTGGTAGTCCAAGCCGAAGACCGCTAAATAAGTATCTAATTGGATATCGCAATGATTCCATAATGATAAACGGCTGCTATTGTCCACTTTAATATATATCAATTGTACTCTTATTTTTCTGTGTTTTCATTTGTTTACCTCCGATTGTTCACTTAAGTGGTGTCTTCTACTGGATTTGCATAAATGTATTTTATAGCATAGGTTTCAGCAAACAAGCTGCGATCTCGACCCAATAACAGTATAAATATACGGTGAAGCTTTGGGTATACAACAGGAGCGGGTGAATAACCAGCAAACACACATGAAAGAATGTTGATCTGTTGGGTGGGACATACGAGGGACATGGATAAATGTCCTTCATGCTCTTGCATTGCATGAACTGCCTTCTTTAAAGATCGAAAGGTCACCGCATTTAACCCCAGAGCTCTGTGTAAAGTAAAGGACTTGTTGTCGACCTGGGGAGGATAAAAGGCTGAACAGACCCATCGGGAATCAAACCTGAGCCTTGGTAAGCTGGATACTGAAAGCATCCATCGCGGTCCTGATCATGAAAGCGTCTCAAGTGAAAATTATTTATTCACATTATTTAAAAAACAAAACAAAAAAAACACCGGGGAACAACCACTGATGCGTAGTTCAGCCAGTGGAAATCAAGCAACCGAGTGGGATGTGCATAGGGGCAGGGCAAGGGCTGGTCTCACCCACAGTCCATACACGGAAAGCTCTGGGCTCAGTGACCCTACAAGCTCCTGGCAGCTAACCTGGCCCAGTCCAGGCGGACACCTTCAGCCAGGGTCCACTTTCAGCCAACATCACTTAGCATTTTGGGACTTGTAGTTTTGGAGTCACAAGCAGAGACTTACACATTTCAACAAAGAAAGTACTTTTAAACAAAAGCCAGAAAGGACTCTGGGCATCACAAGAGAGAAGGCCTCGTGGCAGCGCCGCAGTTCTGCGCTCGAGAAATGAGATACGAGAATTAAGTATCACAAAAAACCCACTGATGTGGACGGGATATGAGCCTCAAACTGGAAGCACCGTTGAAATAACAAATGTATTTTAAAAAGTCCAAACTGTCTGCTGTGCGCTCTTGCTCGGGAGCGTCTCTGACCCAGATCTGTCGCTCTCCTGCTGTATTTCGGTATCTTTGGAGCTCAGCATCGCTAAAAATGCAGCAACTGCAGCTCCGCCATCTGCTTTTAGACCCTGGATCTGAGAAATAATGTCAAGGGAAGAAAATATAGTCCTATAATTTTCTGTAAATAGCTGCAGCGGAATTTAGCAAGGGAACAAAGCAGCCCCTGCCTTCCCGCCCTCTTCGCACGGCGCGAACCCGCGCTGCTTTTGTGTATGATTCCGCTGTGTATTCCCTTTTGTTGCTACCGTGTCATATAGGCGGAAATGTGCTCCAACTGGGGTCATGTGTTGGGGGTGCCCTTTTCAGCCGCTCAGCTTAACTAAAATACAGGCGGAGATGAGACCACAAACTTGTGGCGGGATGAGGAGAACGCAGGTAGGCTCCTGGCGGGATGAGGAGACCGCAGGTAGGCTCCTGGCGGGATGAGGAGACCGCAGGTAGGCTCCTGGTGGGACCGCAGGCAGGCTCCTGGCAGGAGGAGGGGACCGCAGGCAGGCTCCTGGCAGGAGGAGGTTTGAGGAGACCGCAGGCAGGCTCCTGGCGGGAGGAGGTTTGAGGAGACCGCAGGCAGGCTCCTGGCGGGATGAGGTTTGAGGAGACCGCAGGCAGGCTCCTGGCGGGATGAGGTTTGAGGAGACCGCAGGCAGGCTCCTGGCGGGATGAGGAGACCGCAGGTAGGCCCCTGGCGGGATGAGGAGACCGCAGGTAGGCTCCTGGCGGGATGAGGAGACCGCAGGTAGGCTCCTGGCGGGATGAGGAGACCGCAGGTAGGCTCCTGGCGGGATGAGGAGACCGCAGGTAGGCTCCTGGCGGGATGAGGAGACCGCAGGTAGGCTCCTGGCGGGATGAGGAGACCGCAGGTAGGCTCCTGGCGGGATGAGGAGACCGCAGGTAGGCTCCTGGCGGGATGAGGAGACCGCAGGTAGGCTCCTGGCGGGATGAGGTTTGAGGAGACCGCAGGTAGGCTCCTGGCGGGATGAGGTTTGAGGAGACCGCAGGCAGGCTCCTGGCGGGATGAGGTTTGAGGAGACCGCAGGCAGGCTCCTGGCGGGATGAGGTTTGAGGAGACCGCAGGCAGGCTCCTGGCGGGATGAGGTTTGAGGAGGGGACCGCAGGCAGGCTCCTGGCGGGATGAGGTTTGAGGAGGGGACCGCAGGCAGGCTCCTGGCGGGATGAGGTTTGAGGAGGGGACCGCAGGCAGGCTCCTGGCGGGATGAGGTTTGAGGAGGGGACCGCAGGCAGGCTCCTGGCGGGATGAGGTTTGAGGAGGGGACCGCAGGCAGGCTCCTGGCGGGATGAGGTTTGAGGAGGGGACCGCAGGCAGGCTCCTGGCGGGATGAGGTTTGAGGAGGGGACCGCAGGCAGGCTCCTGGCGGGATGAGGTTTGAGGAGGGGACCGCAGGCAGGCTCCTGGCGGGATGAGGGGACCGCAGGCAGGCTCCTGGCGGGATGAGGGGACCGCAGGCAGGCTCCTGGCAGGAGGAGGGGACCGCAGGCAGGCTCCTGGCAGGAGGAGGGGACCGCAGGCAGGCTCCTGGCAGGAGGAGGGGACCGCAGGCAGGCTCCTGGCAGGAGGAGGGGACCGCAGGTAGGCTCCTGGCAGGAGGAGGTTTGAGGAGGGGACCGCAGGCAGGCTCCTGGCGGGATGAGGTTTGAGGAGGGGACCGCAGGCAGGCTCCTGGCGGGATGAGGGGACCGCAGGCAGGCTCCTAGCGGGATGAGGGGACCGCAGGTAGGCTCCTGGCAGGAGGAGGGGACCGCAGGTAGGCTCCTGGCAGGAGGAGGGGACCGCAGGTAGGCTCCTGGCAGGAGGAGGGGACCGCAGGTAGGCTCCTGGCAGGAGGAGGGGACCGCAGGTAGGCTCCTGGCAGGAGGAGGGGACCGCAGGTAGGCTCCTGGCAGGAGGAGGAGACCGCAGGTAGGCTCCTGGCGGGATGAGGTTTGAGGAGACCGCAGGTAGGCTCCTGGCGGGATGAGGTTTGAGGAGACCGCAGGCAGGCTCCTGGCGGGATGAGGTTTGAGGAGACCGCAGGCAGGCTCCTGGCGGGATGAGGTTTGAGGAGACCGCAGGCAGGCTCCAGGCGGGATGAGGTTTGAGGAGACCGCAGGCAGGCTCCTGGCGGGATGAGGTTTGAGGAGACCGCAGGCAGGCTCCTGGCGGGATGAGGTTTGAGGAGGGGACCGCAGGCAGGCTCCTGGCGGGATGAGGTTTGAGGAGGGGACCGCAGGCAGGCTCCTGGCGGGATGAGGTTTGAGGAGGGGACCGCAGGTAGGCTCCTGGCGGGATGAGGGGACCGCAGGTAGGCTCCTGGCGGGATGAGGAGACCGCAGGTAGGCTCCTGGCGGGATGAGGTTTGAGGAGACCGCAGGTAGGCTCCTGGCGGGATGAGGTTTGAGGAGACCGCAGGCAGGCTCCTGGCGGGATGAGGTTTGAGGAGACCGCAGGCA
Organism: Triturus cristatus; assembly: GCF_964204655.1. Lineage (NCBI taxonomy): Eukaryota > Metazoa > Chordata > Amphibia > Caudata > Salamandridae > Triturus > Triturus cristatus. Next base: position 70,712,012 of record NC_140593.1, read on the forward strand.
GGCTCCTGGCGGGATGAGGTTTGAGGAGACCGCAGGCAGGCTCCAGGCGGGATGAGGTTTGAGGAGACCGCAGGCAGGCTCCTGGCGGGATGAGGTTTGAGGAGACCGCAGGCAGGCTCCTGGCGGGATGAGGTTTGAGGAGGGGACCGCAGGCAGGCTCCTGGCGGGATGAGGTTTGAGGAGGGGACCGCAGGTAGGCTCCTGGCGGGATGAGGTTTGAGGAGGGGACCGCAGGTAGGCTCCTGGCGGGATGAGGGGACCGCAGGTAGGCTCCTGGCGGGATGAGGGGACCGCAGGTAGGCTCCTGGCGGGATGAGGAGACCGCAGGTAGGCTCCTGGCGGGATGAGGAGACCGCAGGTAGGCTCCTGGCGGGATGAGGAGACCGCAGGTAGGCTCCTGGCGGGATGAGACCACCGCAGGTAGGCTCCTGGCGGGATGAGACCACCGCAGGTAGGCTCCTGGCGGGATGAGACCACCGCAGGTAGGCTCCTGGCGGGATGAGGAGACCGCAGGTAGGCTCCTGGCGGGATGAGACCACCGCAGGTAGGCTCCTGGCGGGATGAGGAGACCGCAGGTAGGCTCCTGGCGGGATGAGGAGACCGCAGGTAGGCTCCTGGCGGGATGAGGAGACCGCAGGTAGGCTCCTGGCGGGATGAGGAGACCGCAGGTAGGCTCCTGGCGGGATGAGGAGACCGCAGGTAGGCTCCTGGCGGGATGAGGAGACCGCAGGTAGGCTCCTGGCGGGATGAGGAGACCGCAGGTAGGCTCCTGGCGGGATGAGGAGACCGCAGGTAGGCTCCTGGCGGGATGAGGAGACCGCAGGTAGGCTCCTGGCGGGATGAGGAGACCGCAGGTAGGCTCCTGGCGGGATGAGGAGACCGCAGGTAGGCTCCTGGCGGGATGAGGAGACCGCAGGTAGGCTCCTGGCGGGATGAGGTTTGAGGAGACCGCAGGTAGGCTCCTGGCGGGATGAGGTTTGAGGAGACCGCAGGTAGGCTCCTGGCGGGATGAGGTTTGAGGAGACCGCAGGTAGGCTCCTGGCGGGATGAGGTTTGAGGAGACCGCAGGTAGGCTCCTGGCGGGATGAGGTTTGAGGAGACCGCAGGTAGGCTCCTGGCGGGATGAGGTTTGAGGAGACCGCAGGTAGGCTCCTGGCGGGATGAGGTTTGAGGAGACCGCAGGTAGGCTCCTGGCGGGATGAGGTTTGAGGAGACCGCAGGTAGGCTCCTGGCGGGATGAGGTTTGAGGAGACCGCAGGTAGGCTCCTGGCGGGATGAGGTTTGAGGAGACCGCAGGTAGGCTCCTGGCGGGATGAGGTTTGAGGAGACCGCAGGTAGGCTCCTGGCGGGATGAGGTTTGAGGAGACCGCAGGTAGGCTCCTGGCGGGATGAGGTTTGAGGAGACCGCAGGTAGGCTCCTGGCGGGATGAGGTTTGAGGAGACCGCAGGTAGGCTCCTGGCGGGATGAGGTTTGAGGAGACCGCAGGTAGGCTCCTGGCGGGATGAGGTTTGAGGAGACCGCAGGTAGGCTCCTGGCGGGATGAGGTTTGAGGAGACCGCAGGTAGGCTCCTGGCGGGATGAGGTTTGAGGAGACCGCAGGTAGGCTCCTGGCGGGATGAGGTTTGAGGAGACCGCAGGTAGGCTCCTGGCGGGATGAGGTTTGAGGAGACCGCAGGTAGGCTCCTGGCGGGATGAGGTTTGAGGAGACCGCAGGTAGGCTCCTGGCGGGATGAGGTTTGAGGAGACCGCAGGTAGGCTCCTGGCAGGAGGAGGGGACCGCAGGTAGGCTCCTGGCAGGAGGAGGGGACCGCAGGTAGGCTCCTGGCAGGAGGAGGGGACCGCAGGTAGGCTCCTGGCAGGAGGAGGGGACCGCAGGTAGGCTCCTGGCAGGAGGAGGGGACCGCAGGTAGGCTCCTGGCAGGAGGAGGGGACCGCAGGTAGGCTCCTGGCAGGAGGAGGGGACCGCAGGTAGGCTCCTGGCAGGAGGAGGGGACCGCAGGTAGGCTCCTGGCAGGAGGAGGGGACCGCAGGTAGGCTCCTGGCAGGAGGAGGGGACCGCAGGTAGGCTCCTGGCAGGAGGAGGGCAGGAGGAGGGGACCGCAGGTAGGCTCCTGGCAGGAGGAGGGGACCGCAGGTAGGCTCCTGGCAGGAGGAGGGGACCGCAGGTAGGCTCCTGGCAGGAGGAGGGGACCGCAGGTAGGCTCCTGGCGGGATGAGGGGACCGCAGGTAGGCTCCTGGCGGGATGAGGTTTGAGGAGACCGCAGGTAGGCTCCTGGCGGGATGAGGTTTGAGGAGACCGCAGGTAGGCTCCTGGCGGGAGGAGGGATGAGGAGACCGCAGGTAGGCTCCTGGCGGGAGGAGGGGACCGCAGGTAGGCTCCTGGCGGGAGGAGGGGACCGCAGGTAGGCTCCTGGCAGGAGGAGGGGACCGCAGGTAGGCTCCTGGCAGGAGGAGGGGACCGCAGGTAGGCTCCTGGCAGGAGGAGGGGACCGCAGGTAGGCTCCTGGCAGGAGGAGGGGACCGCAGGTAGGCTCCAGGCAGGAGGAGGGGACCGCAGGTAGGCTCCTGGCAGGAGGAGGGGACCGCAGGTAGGCTCCTGGCAGGAGGAGGGGACCGCAGGTAGGCTCCTGGCAGGAGGAGGGGACCGCAGGTAGGCTCCTGGCAGGAGGAGGGGACCGCAGGTAGGCTCCTGGCAGGAGGAGGGGACCGCAGGTAGGCTCCTGGCGGGATGAGGTTTGAGGAGACCGCAGGTAGGCTCCTGGCGGGATGAGGTTTGAGGAGACCGCAGGTAGGCTCCTGGCGGGATGAGGTTTGAGGAGACCGCAGGTAGGCTCCTGGCGGGATGAGGAGACCGCAGGTAGGCTCCTGGCGGGATGAGGAGACCGCAGGTAGGCTCCTGGCGGGATGAGGAGACCGCAGGTAGGCTCCTGGCGGGATGAGGAGACCGCAGGTAGGCTCCTGGCGGGATGAGGAGACCGCAGGTAGGCTCCTGGCGGGATGAGGAGACCGCAGGTAGGCTCCTGGCGGGATGAGGAGACCGCAGGTAGGCTCCTGGCGGGATGAGGAGACCGCAGGTAGGCTCCTGGCGGGATGAGGAGACCGCAGGTAGGCTCCTGGCGGGATGAGGAGACCGCAGGTAGGCTCCTGGCGGGATGAGGAGACCGCAGGTAGGCTCCTGGCGGGATGAGGAGACCGCAGGTAGGCTCCTGGCGGGATGAGGAGACCGCAGGTAGGCTCCTGGCGGGATGAGGAGACCGCAGGTAGGCTCCTGGCGGGATGAGGAGACCGCAGGTAGGCTCCTGGCGGGATGAGGAGACCGCAGGTAGGCTCCTGGCGGGATGAGGAGACCGCAGGTAGGCTCCTGGCGGGATGAGGAGACCGCAGGTAGGCTCCTGGCGGGATGAGGAGACCGCAGGTAGGCTCCTGGCGGGATGAGGAGACCGCAGGTAGGCTCCTGGCGGGATGAGGAGACCGCAGGTAGGCTCCTGGCGGGATGAGGAGACCGCAGGTAGGCTGACCACAGGTAGGCTCCTGGCGGGATGAGGAGACCGCAGGTAGGCTGACCGCAGGTAGGCTCCTGGCGGGATGAGGAGACCGCAGGTAGGCTCCTGGCGGGATGAGGAGACCGCAGGTAGGCTCCTGGCGGGATGAGGAGACCGCAGGTAGGCTCCTGGCGGGATGAGGAGACCGCAGGTAGGCTCCTGGCGGGATGAGGAGACCGCAGGCTCGTGGCGGGATGAGGGGACCGCAGGCTCGTGGCGGGATGAGGGGACCGCAGGCTCGTGGCGGGATGAGGGGACCGCAGGCTCGTGGCGGGATGAGGGGACCGCAGGCTCGTGGCGGGATGAGGGGACCGCAGGCTCGTGGCGGGATGAGGGGACCGCAGGCTCGTGGCGGGATGAGGGGACCGCAGGCTCGTGGCGGGATGAGGGGACCGCAGGCTCGTGGCGGGATGAGGGGACCGCAGGCTCGTGGCGGGATGAGGGGACCGCAGGCTCGTGGCGGGATGAGGGGACCGCAGGCTCGTGGCGGGATGAGGGGACCGCAGGCTCCTGGCGGGATGAGGGGACCGCAGGGTCCTGGCGGGATGAGGGGACCGCAGGGTCCTGGCGGGACGAGACCGCAGGGTCCTGGCGGGACGAGACCTGGCGGGACGAGACCGCAGGGTCCTGGCGGGACGAGACCGCAGGGTCCTGGCGGGACGAGACCGCAGGGTCCTGGCGGGACGAGACCGCAGGCTCGTGGCACTCCAGCCTCTATGGATCTGTCCTGTCATCAAGCTTTAGAACATTTCCAGAAGACAACTTATGCTGCCTTACCCCTCTCATGTTTTTCAAAAATTCATAATACAAATATTATATGCACATGCACACACATACATGGCTGAGAGTCAGGTCTACTCACCCATTGGCCTATTCAAATACCTTTCACTTTTTGCTTCCGCCCACTATAGCATGGGGCAGTGGGTCATTCCACTTCCTCCACTGCCGGTCTTGCACTGTGAATGGCAGTATTTTGCCTGAGCACAAGTGTATAGTTGTCTAAAACAGAGTGCATTTCAGTGTCAGGACTTGTATACCTTGACTCCTCCATAGGGGCATGGGGGAGTCGCCCCACTGATTTCTCGCAGTGCTAGAAGCAGAAGTGCCTGGAGTGCCTGGTTGTGGATGGGCGGGCCTGCTCGAGGGCAGGGGGGGTGGCTTTGCCCACTGTTGTGGGCCGACCAGCCTAGTCATGCGCACTCTCCCTTTTTCTCTGCAGCCTACATAGAGAAAATGGCTTGGCTGGGGCGCTCTCGTGCTTCGCCTCACCAATCACAATGCTGCCATCGCAGCGTTGTGATTGGCTTAGGGTTGGGGAGGGAAGCTGCCTGCTGGCTGCTTCCTGTTCCTCCAGGATTCAGAACACGCGGGACCCTGCTGCCCCAGGAGGCGTCTCGGCGGTAAGGTAGGTAACCTTTTATTTTTATAATTATTACCCCCCCTCCCCCACACCCCCCGCTCGCTCCCTCCCGCGGGCATGCTGGCCGCGGCTGCACATACAGGCAAGGTGTGGTGTCGGTAAGATAACTCCGCGCGATCAGTGCTAGCCAGTTCCCAGGAGGTAATGAAGTCCACAGAAGTGCCGTGGGTGCATTAAATTAGCAGCGGCTAGAACCGGGTCCAATGGAAGCCATTTCTAAGTGGAGCCAGCGTGCGCCCTCAGAGGGGCACAGTCCGTGCACTGCTGCTCCGGCCTGAACTTTCCATTCAAGTGCACTGGTCTGGCTGCACATTCCGCGGGGCCAGGCCCACCACAAAGCGGCCCCTTCAGAGCTGCGCCGCTCCACTTGGTCAGCGGAACAAATGGAGTCCTCCTCAACACTCTAGAATCAAAGATCAAGGGCCGTCCAAGGTTGGCACCGTGGAAATCTGCAGCTGCCTGCCGTGCACTCCTGACAGATGAAGCCGGGGCTCTGGCGGCACCGAGGGTTCGGGGCAGCCCTTCACTGGTGGCGAAAGCCCCCTTGGAAAGGAAATATTCGGGTTAATGCACGGTGTCCACAAATGCAACAGGGCTGTGCATTCACCTTCGCCCTTGAATCGGGGAGAATTCGAACATATTTGGCTGCTGCCTCTTGGCCTAGTACCGCACAGAGACAGACAGGGTGCAGAGCTGTGCTGCTCTGTGTTTGCCTCACAGAGACACACCGAGTGCAGTGCTGGGCTGCTCTGTGTTTGCCTCACATAGAGAGACCGAGTGCAGTGCTGGGCTGTTCGGTGTTTGCCTCACAGAGACACACCGAGTGCAGTGCTGGGCTGCTCTGTGTGTACCTCACATAGAGAGACAGAGTGTGGTGCTGAGCTGTTCAGTGTTTACCTCACATATAGAGACGCAGTGCTGGGCTGTTCAGAGTTTCAGGGTTTGCCTCACAGAGACACAGAGTGCAGTGCTGGGCTGCTCTGTGTTTACCTCACATATAGAGACAGAGTGCAGTGCTGGGCTGTTCAGTGTTTCAGGTTTTGCCTCACAGAGACACAGAGTGCAGTGCTGGGCTGCTCTGTGTTTACCTCACATATAGAGACAGAGTGCAGTGCTGGGCTGTTCGGTGTTTGTTTCATATAGACACAGAGTGCAGTGCTGGGCTGCTCTGTGTTTACCTCACATATAGAGACAGAGTGCAGTGCTGGGCTGTTCGGTGTTTGTTTCATATAGACACAGAGTGCAGTGCTGGGCTGCTCTGTGTTTACCTCACATATAGAGACAGAGTGCAGTGCTGGGCTGTTCGGTGTTTCAGGGTTTGCCTCACAGAGACACAGAGTGCAGTGCTGGGCTGCTCTGTGTTTACCTCACATATAGAGACAGAGTGCAGTGCTGGGCTGTTCAGTGTTTCAGGTTTTGCCTCACAGAGACACAGAGTGCAGTGCTGGGCTGCTCTGTGTTTACCTCACATATAGACACAGAGTGCAGTGCTGGGCTGTTCGGTGTTTGTTTCATATAGACACAGAGTGCAGTGCTGGGCTGCTCTGTGTTTACCTCACATATAGAGACAGAGTGCAGTGCTGGGCTGTTCGGTGTTTGTTTCATATAGACAGAGTGCAGTGCTGGGCTGCTCTGTGTTTACCTCACATATAGAGACAGAGTGCAGTGCTGGGCTGTTCGGTGTTTGTTTCATATAGAGACAGAGTGCAGTGCTGGGCTGTTCAGTGTTTCAGGTTTTGCCTCACAGAGACACAGAGTGCAGTGCTGGGCTGCTCGGTGTTTACCTCACATATAGAGACAGAGTGCAGTGCTGGGCTGTTCGGTGTTTGTTTCATATAGACACTGAATGCAGTGCTGGGCTGCTCTGTGTTTACCTCACATATAGAGACAGAGTGCAGTGCTGGGCTGTTCGGTGTTTGTTTCATATAGACAGAGTGCAGTGCTGGGCTGCTCTGTGTTTACCTCACATATAGAGACAGAGTGCAGTGCTGGGCTGTTCGGTGTTTGTTTCATATAGAGACAGAGTGCAGTGCTGGGCTGCTCTGTGTTTACCTCACATATAGAGACAGAGTGCAGTGCTGGGCTGTTCGGTGTTTGTTTCATATAGAGACAGAGTGCAGTGCTGGGCTGTTCAGTGTTTCAGGTTTTGCCTCACAGAGACACAGAGTGCAGTGCTGGGCTGCTCGGTGTTTACCTCACATATAGAGACAGAGTGCAGTGCTGGGCTGTTCGGTGTTTGTTTCATATAGACACTGAATGCAGTGCTGGGCTGCTCTGTGTTTACCTCACATATAGAGACAGAGTGCAGTGCTGGGCTGTTCGGTGTTTGTTTCATATAGAGACAGAGTGCAGTGCTGGGCTGTTCGGTGTTTGTTTCATATAGAGACAGAGTGCAGTGCTGGGCTGTTCAGTGTTTCAGGTTTTGCCTCACAGAGACACAGAGTGCAGTGCTGGGCTGCTCTGTGTTTACCTCACATATAGAGACAGAGTGCAGTGCTGGGCTGTTCGGTGTTTGCTTCATATAGACACTGAATGCAGTGCTGGGCTGTTTAGTGTTCCAGGTTTTTCCTCACAGAGAGACGCAGTGAGTGCAGTGCTGTGCACCTTGCGTTCCTGCTGCCTCATGCATTTACTTCACAAAGAGGTGCAGTGGGGGGGGGGGGTGTGCACGTGTGTGTGTGTAAGGGAGAGAGTAGGAGGGGAGAGGGTAAGGTGTGTGCATGTGTGTGACAGAGAGCAGGTTTGTGTTAGAAAGACAATGTGTGAGAGTGAAAGACCATGATTGGTATGAAAGAGGGAGGAAGGAAGTAGTAAAGTGTGCAGTGCAGTACGACAATGTTACATCTTACCACTTTCAAATGTCACCAGCCGCCCCTGCCGTAGCGGCTGGGCCACTAGTTTTTTAGGTCTCGCCTGACCCAGCGCATGCGCTGGTCTGGCGAGACTTATTGAGAGGGCTCCAAAAAGTGCTACCAGGCCAGCCTGGAGCTACAGTGCGCGGGCGCGCGCGCCGCGCTATACCGGGATTACTTTCACTTTCGCGGCCGCATGGCCGCTTTGTATAGCCAATAGGTCTCGCTTTTGGGACCTTATAAATATTTAGTTATGCAACTGTTGCATGGCTAAACACTTATAAGGTCCCAAAGGCGAGACCTATTGGCTATGCCAATGCTTGTTATATTTTTGCCAAGTTGTATTGCAAACCGCATATGGTGCAAAAATAAATATATACTGGCCAAGGCCAGACCTATCATTTTTTGGGTTTTTTTGGACATTTTTATTGGCATTTTTATTTTACAAAGACAGATTGTGTTAGGATACATCTGATTTGACTGCATTTCTTGCATTTTACATCGTTGTACATTACTATCCTCATATATAACTGGGATACGAAACTGGGGGAACGTTCATGGGATCCAGGGTACATATATCAGACGGGGTGTCAGGGCGGTATGCAGCTTGCTGGTTGATATGTCTGTGTGCTGCTGGGAGGGATGGGGGGGGGGGGGGGGGGTAAGGTGGTTGGTCCAGCACGGTGTCTTGTCTGCGAGTCTCGTGCGGTGCGTGGTGATATCGAGCAACGTTACGTGTTTGCTGCAAGAGGAGATCCGGTGTGTGTGCTTACGGTTGGGGTTTGGGACTGTGGGTCCACTGGGGTGTGTGGGAAGCCAACTGGGTCGTTGTGGGTTGGTGGCTGTTTGAATTGGTGCAGGAATAGGGTCCACTCCATAGAGATGGGGTGTTTACGTATCCCCTTCACCTCCTCCTCCCTTAGTGTGTCCTCCTCCACCGTCGCCCATTTGTGTTCTGCTCCCACCCATGCCGCGATCGTGGGACCCGTGGGGGATCGCCAATGCATGGCTATACTCCTTTTAGCCATCAAAATTGCCAGTGAGACAAAGCGGATTGACACTTTGTGTTGCTTCTGTTTCCGGAAGATACCTAATGCACAGACTTCCCAGGAGTTCAGATGTGTGAGCACTGTGAGATCCCTGAATATCTTGTGAACATTGTGCCAATATGGCTGTAGTGTGTAGTGTGCAACTCCAGAACATGTGGTGAAAGTCTGCTTCCTGTGATCGGCATCTGGGACAGAGGAACTGGGTGTCTGGGTAAAATCTTTGGAGGCGTGCTGGCGTTTGATACGCCCTGTGTAGGATATAGAATTGTATATTTTTAAAACGTGCATTTCTAGACACCTTCTTTGGGTATTCGAGGGCCATCTCCCATTCTTTCTCGTGTAGTTGGCGCCCTAGTTCTTCCTCCCAAGTGGCCCGCAGGGCCTCCAGGGGTCGGTTTGTAAGCTCCCGAATGGCTTTATAGAGCCATGTGGTCAGGTGTTGCCCCATCCCCATGTGTATGATCGTGTGGATGACCGGGTGAGTAGCAGGCTCTCCCGTCAATAGGTCGTGGTACAAATCGAAAGTTTTCTAGGAGTTGGCGGTGAAGTAGAAACTGGCCAGGGGGGAGATCATAGTCGTCCATAAGCTGGTGGAACGGTCTAAGCTGTCTGTCTTCAAATAGAGGCCCTATTTCGGTTAGGCCGCAGTCCGTCCATGTGTGAAGCATGCTAGTTGTGTAATATTTCTCATGTTTGGGCCAGCCGACTGGTGGCAGCAGAGGGGAGTACGGTATCCTTTGCATGCATTTGCATGCCACTACTACTTGTATGGGGTATGTGCGCCTCGGTTTAGTGCCTGGCAGTAGCAGGCGGCGGAGTTCTGGGATGGGTACCTGGCCGGTGACTGTGTATGTTTTACCTATGTGTCTGCCTGCCGTCCAGAAGGACAGCCACTGTAATTGTGCTGCCAGGAAGAGGGACTCAAAGGACGGTGCGCGCCAGACCTATCGGCTTTGACAAGATTCGTTACATTTTGCTGTAGAGATGCATTTACTTCACGGAGGCAAAATGCAGTGATATCGAATTCGGAAAAGGGATGCAGACCATTTCCATTCAAACTGAAAGGATTCATGGAATGATATAGGCGGCTCGAAAACCATGCTTGCAGGCTGCTTCCTTGTGAGAGGTGGATTAAGACTTTTACTTGAATAGCACCTTGAAATAGTGGCTTTGCTTAAGGATTGCATCAGCAGTCTTCACATATGAGAAATATGGTGTGGAACTCTCTTGCAATTAAAGTCTTAGGCAATCTCGGTTCTTCATAGATGTATAAAAAGTTGTATAAAAAGTGTAATTGTTATACTGAATTTACGAAATTGTTTTCCATTTTTGTAACCATTTTTTGGATAATTAGATTATTACAAACAATTCTATGTAGGTGGTCTAAGTGCATCTGAGGATTTTTACATCAACATTTCCCAAAGGTATCATGCAATTGCCTGAGCACATAGTTGTGTCTCTCCCAAGTTTGGGGACTTACATTATAAAGGACTTTTGGTTTTTAGCTCCTCTTTAAAAAATGTGCTTAAAACACGATTGAGGCAAAGATCTCTTCAAAGGTATGATAAAATTAATCTGAAAAGCTGTTTGGGTCCAGAGTTTTCCCTCTAGACAATCCCATCAGTGCTCTGAGAACAACTTCTTCCTGTATATCTATGGTCAGTTTCTCCCTGTCTAATGAAGTTAAGCGAGGTATCTAATACTTTTGAGAAGTCTTTTGTCTGACTCAGAAATCCTGCTTTTGATACAGCTTTATGCAAACTTTATGAAATTAGTTTACAATTCAGTCGCCACTTAAAATAATTTCCCCCCCTGATCCTTAACTGTATTGATAATGTTTCTATTGTACTCTTTTCTGAGTCGAAGTGTTAATCAACAACCACATTTATTCTCTTGGACCTCAGTATCTCTGCATCAAGGACGTTTGTGCTTTTCGTGTATATATTTTGTTCATTACATACTTTTCGCTGTGACTTTTATTCTCTAGTTGATCCTATCGCTGGCTTCTGATATTCTTTCTCCAGTGCTTTCAGAACAGTCTGTGTTTTAACTATCATATTCCTTCCTCAAATGTGAATTATATGCAAAAAGATTTTTTCTGAGGCTTTTAAAGCTTGCCAGAAAATTCCTATATTGTGTATAATATTTTGATTTCTTTCTAGAAAATCATCTAACTTTTGAAGAAGGCTTTTCAATATGTTTTCTTAATTAAGTAATATGATTTGATTTGAAGATTTGTAAAGCGCAACGTATGCCCGGAGGCGTCTTGGCGCTGGAGTAGGTAGGAATAATGGGCTATGGCGTTTCAGTTGACAAATTGCCAGGTTTTCAATAGCTTTCTGAATGACATAAGTGATGTGCTGTTTTTTATTTGGATTGGTAGACTATTCCATGTTTTTGCTGTTCCCAGCAGGAAGCTTCTACCCCCCCCCCCAACGGGCCTGCTTGAACCTGGGGATTGACAATAATTGCTGGTGATTTGACCTTACATTTCTGGTTGATGTATATCTTTGAAGATGTGTTCTTATGTACAACGGTCCTCTGCCCTGCAGGGCCTTATATGCTAGGCATTGTGACATGAATTTTATTCTTTTTTTCGACTGGAAGCCAGTGGAGGTCCCTCAGCCTATGGGATACTGGTTCGTATTTGGGTATATCTAAAATTAGTCTTGCTGCTGCGTTCTGCATTCGCTGAAGCCTCAGAAGGATTTGCAATTGTAGCCCTACATGTAGCACGTTGCCGTAATCCAATCTCAAGAGGGCCAATGCTGTGACCAATGTTTTCAATGAATCTTTAGGGATGAAAGAACTTATTTTCTTGATCATTTTAAGGATGCCCCAAAACGTGGAGGCAAGTTTATTGATCTGGCATTTAAATGTCAGTCTTTCATCGAAGATAACTCCCAGATTTCGGACCTTTGGGACTGGGATAGGGCATTCACCCATGTCATCTGGCCACCATCTTGGGGACCAGAAGGTGGTGTTTGTCCCTAATAGTAGTACCTCGGTTTTTTCGCAGTTTAGTTTAAGACAGTTTTTTTGCATCCAGGTGTTTATCTGGGACATACTGGCATTGAATTGGTCTGCTGTATCCTCGATGTTATTTGAGATTGATACAACCACCTGGGTGTCGTCGGCGTATGATATCACCGAGAAGCCACATTGCCTGATAATTGCTGCCAGAGGGGCCACATATATGTTAAACAGCGTGGGGCTCAAAGATGAACCCTGTGGCACCCCCCATGGCAGCGCAAAGGATTTGGATGCTGATCCATCTGCTTCTATTACAAATGATCTGTCTGATAGATAAGATGACACTAAGGTGATGGCAGTGTCTTGAAGTCCGATCTCAGCTAATCTACCAATCAGGATCTTATGATTAACAGTGTCGAAGGCCGCCAAGAGATCCAACAAGATCAAGGCGGCCTTCTTTCCTGCATCTAATGTACTTCTGAGCTCCTCTACTGCCATTATTAGTGCAGTCTCTGTCCCGTGGCCTTCTCGGAAACCATATTGTGAGTGGTCCAAGAAGTTTCCCGCTGTGATATATGATGTGATCTGCGTATTAAGTAGCTTCTCCAGCACCTTAGAAGGAAACGGAATCCTGGAGATGGGCCTATAGCTACTAGGTTCATTAGGTTCAAGGTTAGCTTTTTTCAGTAGTGGTCGGACTGAGGCTGACTTCCATGCCATAGGAAAGATACCAGATTGTATTAATAAAGTATTAAGCTTGCAAAGTGAGGGCCTAGAAATGTTTATTTCCATATAAAAGGTCAATTCGACCATGGTATGATCAAAAAGATTAAGATCGTCAACTGATGTGGATATAAGTCTGTCATTTTTTGTTAGAGACTAAGAAGTGATTACTCTATAGAATAAGCCATGCATAGATGAGTTGAGAGAATCTCTCTCTGTGGGGTTAATCCGTCTCCAGATTTTGTTTCAAGTCGTTCTGTAACTTCTTAAGTGCCTGTCTGTCCCTTTTGTCTCTTATCCGTGACAACGCATTCCTGTCTACTAGAGGATGCAGAACTAAATTAAAGTTTCCACCAGAAATGGTCTTTTCAGTGAATTTTATTCCTTCCGGAGTGTTGATGATCTCATATTTTCTCTTTGGATTTAACATTCAGAAAATACACAAACTAAAACAAGGTTCAGCTCATTTAGCTTAATGTTTGCCAACAAATAAGTTTCATCATTAGCTTTAAATCATTTTGCATCTAACATTCCAGTTCTGACGAACCAGGAAGGATTATCCTCGTGAATTTGTGCTGTGGGACAAATAAAATTAATCTCTGACCCAGCCTTTTCTTACGTTTCCTAACTCTTTTTCATCCAGATGTGCTACCTGTAAGAAGGCGACATCCATACTGGTTTTCTTAACATTTTCAAGCATTTTCCTTCTTTTTATTGAATTTGTACAGTCCTCGTACATTGCAACTTATTATCTTTATTTTTTGCATTGTTATCGATAATAACCATCAGAAGAGTTTGGTCTAGTAGCAACATTAAATATCTCAAAATATATTGAAGGAATAATAAGCAAACTTACATATGAATAAAAGATTATTCAAGTTACTGTAATACAGAAGATGATTAAATTAGAATAATAATTCAATAAGTTAATAATTAACACTCAAAAGGAACGAAGACTGCTAATGCATACAGTACTAATACAGAATAAATGTGTATTACTATAAATCTAAAAATCAAAAACCTACATCTAGCTGTTCTCAAAACTCGACTGACACTAACCAATAGTCTTCAGCTGTGGATTTCAAGCGAAACATGACTCAGTAGCCCTCGCAGTGCATTCTGGACAATGTGGTCCATCTTTGCAAATTTGAAGTTCTTCCAGTGAAGCAAAGTTTAGTAACTGTTCATTTCTTCCAAAATTTCATTCTCTTAGCTTGGTACCTATTAATTTCTTCAAATATTTAATTTTCTTTGCCCCCAGACAAACGTGTTTTGCTCTTCATGAGCTCTTTGGAGGAACACAGCAAGTACTGAGGGCCTAACTTGTTAGCAGCATAACATGTAAACACCAGTGCCTTTTAAACTGTTCATCAAACAGCAGGTTATTGAAGGGTCACTTTCCAATGGTTCATAGACTTTCACTGGGAACTAAATGGAGGTTTTTGTTCTTCACTATAAATATATATCAAATAGAAGAAAACAAATATATTGTTTATTGCAAATAAGTAAAGCAAAAAATACTAAGTGATAGCGATATTATGTAGTCAATCCAAAATGGAATCAGTGCAGGCAAGCAAAGATCAATCAGGTTTCAACACATGGGGTGAAAGGATATGCTAACACTAGGCTATTAACTAACAGATTAGTGTCATAGATCGCACTCCTGGAGTAAAAACAAGACGTGATGCAGAAAGGGCATTTGACAACGTGGCCCTGGAATGTGTTTTCTTGGTAATGGAAATCATGTATCTAGGCGACAGTCTGATTTATAATCTAAGATCTTTATATAATGGCTCCACTTCAAATTAAATCTAATACCCAATGTTACTCTGTCATCAGTTTTTCAAAAGGAAAGAACAGAACAGCCCAGTTTCAGCTCTTCTTTTTAAGATAGTAACTGAAGTTTTAGCTGAAGTACTTGAAAGAAAATTGTATTGGGCTAAAATTCTTATCCAATAAATATAAAGGCATTTTATTTTCTATTGATATGCTTTAATTAGTGAAAAAAGTTTCCATTCCAATGATTGTTCAGGAAGTAAGCGACTTTGGCAGTTTTTCAGGCTGAAAAGTTAAGTGGAGCAAATTTAAAATAACGAGTATAAACATGAATATGGAAAAAACTGAAATGGATGAATGTTGTATGCAGAAATCGATCAACTATTTAAAGATTATATATGGAAATTAGAGATAACAGTATTTTCTCTGCAAATGATTTAGGTGTTTTCCATTCCCTAAATGTAAGAAATTACTGGCGATCCCAAATATCAACCCAAATGGCTATCCTTCTTCACATAAATCTGATCATCCGAAATGGGTGTAACTGGAACTAGACTCCACAGAAGCGAATACAATCTAAATGGTAATCAAAGCCAATGTAATTTGAATAAATAAGATGTGGTCAGGAAGATTACTTATAGCGTGAAAGGGAGTTCAGAGGTATGCAAAGAAAAACTTTAAAGTAGATGTAAAAGATAATTATTACATATGAACCAACAAATGTATAAGTATCAGACACAGCAAATCTAGACGAAAGTCTTAAATAAATGGTCACTTTGTAACAGATCAGCCGGAAAACAGATAACATTCAAAGACATTAGATTCAAACATAATCTGCCTTCATCCGAGATATGAACTATTTAAACTTTAGCAAATTATTAACAAACGTCTTAGAGCCAAGCAAGACAAGATATCTCAAGGAAATTAATCTTTTAAAAAAATGTCGACAAGATTGGCTGAATAAATTACACACAGAAATTTACTAATTTAACTTTTCTAATATTCTTAAGGACCTTACTAGAGTGAACATTATTATTCAGCATCAACTGATTCAGCGGAATATTTGCTATATATGGTACTGGTCCCCTTTTAAGGTTGCACTAGGGCCGAGCCCGCATGTATAAGCTACCGCTTTCATGACATTATCTACGCTGATAATGCCACAAAGAGTGTGATTTTCTCAGTCATAAATAACTGGCCTGCCCCAAAATAAATGACTATCGAGGTTGGATACCCGAAAGTACAGAGGGATTGCCTGATTGATTTTGTGACGGAATGCAACTCTTATGAAAGGTGACAAAAGGATAGATATACAGAACAAAGCGTTTTATTTTAAGGTATGTACTAGACTAAAACCTATAGTGGGAGAATAAATACGACTTTTCTCTTAAACTAGAGGTATAGAAGACATAATACATGTACGTTTTTATTTAATCTCTTTAGATACCGCTGTCTCAATTACCGTGGGCACCGTGTGTATTCTGTGCAACATACAGGTAATGCATAATCTGACTCACTTTGAGGTGGAATCTAATTGAGGATATCAACAGGGTTTTTTTTAACAAGTGAATTATCTCTCCCCACATTATTTAAATATGTGCTGCTACCATTACATTTGATCAGATTAAGTCGGCCATCTGCTGGTAGAAGACATCCTAGAATACATTGAAAAGCGCGAAGGAATGTAAAGCCCTCTCTCTCTCTCCTTGTTATAATCCTATAAGGCATTCTATACTAGGAGTTAAAAATATCTTCCCGGTTCATGGCAACAGAACACAAAATGAGTGTATTTGTGAGTGTAAATGTGGGAATGAGTATCATCAGGATATAAATGTATGTCGTTTATATTATGGAAAAAAGTAGTTTGTTGTTTTTACAATTTTTGTTTCTGTATGTCTGTAAAAATATGTATTCTAGATTTGAAAGAGTAATCGGGAGTTATCTACAATCCTGAAGACGGTGGTTCAAATAAGTGGCTACCCACCGAAATGCGTTGATGCTTTGTCTGAATAGCAACTAGATCACTAGGATATCTTCTTATCAATAAGAACGTTTTAATAGTAATATTTTAATTACAATTGATAATCCGAGAGTGTCTGATGTTTCTATTCATTGAAATGAACTGTGTTTGTCGTTCGTATCCCGTCTCTTTCCTTTTCGCGAAAATAATGTGGAGTTGTATATTTTTTATTTTTTGTGGTATCTTCTACTAAAATACCCACAAAAATTGTAAAGTGATTTTCATTTGCTGATTTTTAACATTTATTGCATTATTGTTTTTTATGAAATAAATAATAACTTTTTGTATTAAATCTTTTTTGATTGGGGTACATTTATGTTCTGATGATGTTCATTTGAGTATATGGTGTGTATGCAATTGAGATGTGCTTTTGAGCAAACCATAGAGGATTTTCTTTTTTGACTTGTGCCAAAATAAATGACACCTGGAATTTGAGATTAAATTATGCAGTCAGCCATAATGCTTACTGAAAGCAACTACCCAGAGATAATATTCAGTAATCACGGCCTCTGGATCTAAAGAGCATTAGCAACTGGTAAAAGACTAATCTAAAACATTAGAAATACGAGGACTGGATTTCAGAAATGCATAATTTCGCTAGAACAAATAAAGTTAAACAAATTAAGAAACAAACACTCACTTTATGCACAGAATAAGACCTATTAGGAACACTCTTGTTGTCCTTGGCAATTACACACCACCTTGTGATCTAAACAGACATCTTATCAGCATGTTGTGATGTTAATTGTACTTTTTATGTTTAAGAAGTTAAACTCTCAAACAGATTTGCACTGACTGCAATTTCTTCCTTGTTCCTTTTTGTGTGTGGACAGCTATAGCGCACACTGAAATGTCTAGTCATTATTTATAGCAAAAATAAAAAGCAATGCCTGTTTTTCACCCATACTTGTTTGCATGTACCTGATAGAACATTGTATAAAAGAAAAGACTGTATACCTTGAAGTTCAAAGTAAAATAAAATAAAAGAAATGCTAGATTACTATTCATAAAGTGGTAAAATTCTGGGATTTACTGAATTACATTAGGAAGCAAATAAATCCTTTAATAAGCCGCTTTTGTTGCATAGTAGAAATAAGGGCTAGACGTCGTGGCACCAAGGTGCTTACAACCAGTCATCCAGAAAGACACCTGCAGTAATACTGGTGGGAAAGTATAGCGACGGTGCACTCTATGGTGACATTCTTTACACTTATTCCAGTTATACCCTAATGCTCTCTGCTCGCTCTAGATGGCTGAGCTCGCTCTGTGGCTTCCACATCTTTAGTTCTCTGTCCACCTCTTGAGCTCACTCTTGGCTCACCTGGAGCACATGGGTGGCAGCATGTGTCAGAGTGAGAGACTTAATACGCCACCAACACCATAGAGATACTTTTGTGAATCAAGTTAAAGCACCGCCACTGCGGAGTCACTGCCTGAGATCAGTGCCCCTAAATGTGTCACAGGAAAAGTTGTGCTGAAGTAAAAACCTGAGTTAAAGTTGTGGTGGGAGCTGGACAACTGTTGGAGAGGGAGTTTTGTCCCTGTATCTCAGCCATCAGAAACCACATTATCTCTGGCACTAATCAGTGCATGCTCTGTAACCCCAACCTTTCAAGACTGGGGACGATCTGTGAGTCCTCAACTCCCAGAGCCCCTACTCCGCCTGTCACCCACCCTCTGCTCACTGTTCTCACAGCAATTCAAGCAGCACCTTCCCAATTCGGCTTTCACTCTCAGTGGACGGAAATTCATTTGGGAGTCCTGCAGGGTACTCACTTAGCCTGACCCTCTTCAACATCTACAGGACGCCACTAGCAAAGATCATATGCAGACACTACATCAACAAACTCACCTACTCCAACGGCACACAACTGATATTGTTCCTCTCGGACAAAACACCCAACAGAAAAACTTAAACTTGTGCATGATCAAAAAGGCCACCTAAAGTCTGGCTGCCTCAAACTTAACATGGACAAGACCCAAGTGGAGAACTTCAGAAAAGAGGCCTCAGAATGGGATCCCTTGTGGTCTACTGTCCTCGGACCAACCACCAGCCCCAGCACACAAGCAAAAAACCTCTGGATCATTATCAAGAGCAGGCAGTTGTCGTCCGTCCAAGGCAAGGCCGTTGCCGCAGCCTGGTTTCACACCTTGAGAATGCTGGAGTAGATATTCAAACTGCTTACCCAACACCACCAGGAAAACAGTCACCTAATGCCTCATCACCTGCAGATTGGAATACGGGAATCCTCTCTATGAAGGAATCACCAACCAAATCAAAAGTCAACTTCAGACTGTCCAGAACGTGCAGCCAGACTAGGCCTAAACTTTCCACAACTGTCTCGCATCACCCCACACCCAAGGGAATTACACTGTTTCCATATACATAAGCGTGCACAGCTCAAACTCCTCATCCACACGTATAAAGCACTACACAACATAGGTCCAGCCTACACAAACAGCCATGTGCAGCTCCACCAATCAACCAGAAACCTCAGCTCAGTCCGACTCTTTAGCACACATGTCATGAATGCATAAAAGCAGATCAGGTCATGCCGTCTCATGCATTGCCCCTAAAGTATGGAACGACCTCTCACTCCAAAATACAACCTCCTCATCGCTTCTTGAATTTTACAAGAAGCTGAAGATCTGGTTCTTCGATTAAGGGCCACCTAGGCCAGCCACGCACACCTGCAAAGTGCCAGGATACCCTCTCGGGTGATTAGGTGCTACACAAATCCTCATAATAGAACATAAAAGAGATGACGGGAGGAAAACATTGCTCTGTCACTGCTATATGTACTGCAATGTGGACCTAACTGTGACAAATGAGAAACAAAGGAGAGCAGGTTCAACCTAACTGGGATCTTTGTGAATATATGCACACTCACTGGAACTGAAAGCTACCCATTGCACTACAGAGTTGTCAAGAATGGCAGTGTTTCCTTTATAAATCACAGATTAACATATCTGGAGATACATTTAATTTCATCATGGTGCAAATTACTATTTCACACTAGCATGCAGAATGTAATCATTCGAGACTTGCATCAGCTAAATATAGGTTACCCCTGTAGTAGCAGAATTAACAACAAATTTGATAGTACTGCAACTGTTTTAGAACCTCAAAACGACTTATGAGGGCACATTTTGGGAGACAACAAAATGCGTATGAGACCTTTCTTTTTGTGGACTTTATCCATCAATTTAATTATATCAAAAATACTTTAATGACCTTCCATAATACAAAAATCAAAAAGGTTACAACTCACATCAATGGGACATAATTTGGACAATATAATTCACACCATTCAATCGCACATTTCAAACATTCTTGACACTCTTCTTCACTCCAAACACATTGGTACCACAATCCATTCATACATCTCAATCAATCTTCTGTGAAAACAAACACTCAATATACTTTTCTGAGACCACAGAGAGTATCGTTAAACTGATTGCTCTCAATATTGTTTCTTTTTGACAAATTCAAAATTCTTGTGGTCACACCAAAAGGTGATAATTAAATTGATGGATAAAGTCGACAAAAAGAAAGGTTTCATACGCATTTTGTTGTCTCCCAAAATGTGCCCTCATAAGTCGTTTTGAGGTTCTGAAACAGTTGCAGTACTAGCAAATTTGTTGTTAATTCTTATTACGGGCTCAGCTTTACTGCCTACGGCCTACCTCCATTTTTGGTTTGGGACCCCTGTAGTAGCAGCAATACATTTTGGGACAAGACATTTTATCAAGGGGCTTCTACTTTAGTCTGTGTCCACGACAACTGTAAATCGTAGAAATAATTTATACAACTAAGTAAAGATCCTGCCAGGCCTAAAAGCCAACATCCTCCATAGTGAACAGCTACATCAGAGTCAACTGTGAAGGTGGCATGGTAGTATGGCCCGAATTGGGGCTTAAATGGGGTGAATGTGGAACTTGGCTTGCAAATGTGGATTTAACCCCATCAGTTATTGTATATGACGGTAATGCATACCTAACTGGAACAGATGTAAACGTGACATGGAAACGCGCAACTAAATGGACCAGCACTGGACATGGCACAGTGATGCAGACCAAACTGCGTAAAGGTATAGTGCTGGGACCTAACTGGGGCAAACGCGTACTATGGACCTATATTGGACGAAAGTGAACAAGGTGCAGTAATGTGTACCTAATAGAGTCAATTGTGAATATGTCTTTTTATTGTGGATGTAAATAAGGTAGTTGTGGACATGCAGTGGGAAAACGGATTTAAGTGTGGCAATGACGGAGATGGCAAGAGTTTCATGGCGGAGAATATCTTGGGGGGCACAGACGGGAACACTAACAGATGCAGCGCTGCAATCATCCCTTCGCATGCCCCACAGTTGATACAAAAGCACATTAAGAAACCAACATCATGGTGTGGGTGTATCTGAAGGCAACAAGAGGTGCACGCTATCCGAGACAGCATCTGCTCGGACCACCAGCAGTTCACACCCCAAGAGCGCTTTCTTACATCCACAAATTGTCAACTTAACAATGAGCAAAATGTCCTACAACATTGAGCCTTTGTTGGCCTGTTTTCCACGGATTCAGGAGAAAGGCCAGGCTATCAGAGCCGTCAGCATTGATGGCAGATTTGACATTATTCAAGTGAATGGACGCACCTGGGCAACGCCTTTTCTTTGGTTCATCTTTCAGCCTCTGCATACACTCTGCAGAGAATCTGGCATCCTTGGGTCACTTTTACAATTATTTGTAGAATAGGTAAGGGGTAACATACAATGAAATTGTGAAAGTCTAGAAAAGACGTATGACAAGACAGGGAATTCTTAGCAGAAACATTTATCAGATGGGCGGCAAGGTGACGCAGGAATTCGATTGGATTAATAAACTCTCAGATACAAGTAAACACTGATGGCCACCATCTAGGAGCACGGCATAAACAGTACACAGGTGAATCTGAAAAATATACTATTTGTGCCACTCGAGCATGAAGGCTTTACAGATAGTTACGCAAAGAGAACCACAGCGTAAAGGGTCCCATCCGAGCAGTGACCAATATCACTGGAGGTTATGAGGCTCGGGTCTATCCTTCACATCTGGAGAGCTCCAGCTCTATCATGTTTTCACTCCTCTCATGGTCTGTTTCATGTCTCGCCTCCAGACTGCTTCAAGCGGTTTGTTGTCGAAGACCTGTTTCCTACAATACCAGCACTTCGAGTGGGCTTCATTCAGGTCAGCACGTTATGAGGCTCGGGTCCATCCTTCACATCTGGAGAGCTCCAGCTCTTTCATGTTTTCACTCCTCTCATGGTCTGTTTCATGTCTCGCCTCCAGACTGCTTCAAGCGGTTTGTTGTCGAAGACCTGTTTCCTACAATACCAGCACTTCGAGTGGGCTTCATTCAGGTCAGCACGTTATGAGACTTGGGTCCATCCTTCACATCTGGAGAGCTCCAGCTCTTTCATGTTTTCACTCCTCTCATGGTCTGTTTCAGGTCTCGCCTCCAGACTGCTTTAAGCGGTTTGTTGTCGAAGACCTGTTACCGGTTTCCTACAATACCAGCACTTCGAGTGGGCTTCATTCAGGTCAGCACGTTATGAGACTTGGGTCCATCCTTCACATCTGGAAAATAACCCATTTGGACACCAAAAGTGCTCGGATTACAGAAAAAACAGAGCCAGGGATGGACTACTCAAGGTGCAGAAGGATTACAGAGGAGGGCTCCATCCTCTGGGCCCCTCTTGACCAATAGCTCTTGAATTATTCGCAGGGCCAGGACAGCGAAGTCCTGCCTAACCCTCGCATAAGTCAAGCGTACCACCAGATAGCCGGCTGGCAGGGCAGCGGAGAGCTGCCCCAGCCCTCACCATGGGGCCAAGAACTGTGACCACGAGATGGAACATGGCCGCGTAATCCCACTAAACCGGAGTGCATCATGGAGCTCGGTGGTGCAGTAGAGATGGCAGCCGTGGGCTTAAGGAGAGGTTTCAAGCATCCAGCCCTGAGACCACGGGCAGGACAGAGCCTGGTCGCTTCACACCTGGGTTCCAGGAGCCAAGGAAGAGCAAGAAGCACGCAGTGGACTTGTCCATGTGTGGGAGCAGGTACTGATGAGGCACCTTAGACCATAAAGACCAGGCTCAACCCTCACAGAAATCACCTGCTCAGCTTTGCAGCCAGGTCCCAGCCCTTCCATGGTGCTCTTCATCAGAAGTTGTCCTGTTCAAGGGGTACGGCCCACTTCTTTTGGCTTAAGTCGACCTGTTCAAGGGGTACAGCCCATTTCTTTTGGCTTAAGTCATCCAGTTCAATGGGTATGGTCCACTTCTTTCGGCAGAAGTCGTCATGTTCAAGGGGTATGGCCCACTTCTTTCGGCAGAAGTCGTCCTGTTCAAGGGGTACGGCCCACTTCCTTCGGCAGAAGTCGTCCTATTCAAGGGGTACGGCCCACTTCTTTTGGCTTAAGTCGACCTGTTCAAGGGGTACAGCCCATTTCTTTTGGCTTAAGTCATCCAATTCAAGGGGTACAGCCCATTTCTTTTGGCTTAAGTCATCCAGTTCAAGGGGTACGGTCCACTTCTTTCGGCAGAAGTCGTCCTGTTCAAGGGGTACGGCCCACTTCCTTCGGCAGAAGTCGTCCTGTTCTAGGGGTACGGCCCACTTCTTTTGGCTTAAGTCGACCTGTTCAAGGGGTACAGCCCATTTCTTTTGGCTCAAGTCATCCAGTTAAAGGGGTACGGCCCACTTTTTTTGGCAGAAGTTGTCCTGTTCAAGGGGTACGGCCCACTTTTAGCAGAAGTCTTCCTGTTCAAGGAGTACGGCCCACTTCATTTGGCTTAAGTCGTCCTGTTTAAGGGGTACGGCCCACTTCTTTTGGCAGAAGTTGTCCTGTTCAAGGGGTACGGCCCACTTTTAGCAGAAGTCTTCCTGTTCAAGGGGTACGGCCCACTTCATTTGGCTTAAGTCGTCCTGTTTAAGGGGTACGGCCCACTTCTTTTGGCTTAAGTCATCCAGTTCAAGGGGTACAGCCCATTTCTTTTGGCTTAAGTCATCCAGTTCAAGGGGTACGGTCCACTTCTTTCGGCAGAAGTCGTCCTGTTCAAGGGGTACGGCCCACTTCTTTTGGCTTAAGTTGACCTGTTCAAGGGGTACAGCCCATTTCTTTTGGCTTAATTCATCCAGTTCAAGGGGTACGGCCCACTTCTTTTGGCAGAAGTTGTCCTGTTCAAGGGGTACGGCCCACTTTTAGCAGAAGTCTTCCTGTTCAAGGGGTACGGCCCACTTCTTTTGGCTTAAGTCGACCTGTTCAAGGGGTACAGACCATTTCTTTTGGCCACAAAAGTAAAGGAAGAGCCACAATGAGACTGGTACCAAAAGAGTGCCCCTGCCGAAGCCATTTGCATTATATCAATTCTCTCAATGTCTTCGGTTTACCAAAAAACTTGATTAAAGCACACAGTCCCTTAAAGTGGGCAAAGAAAAGACACTGACTTTACTGTGAAGATCAAACCTTGGCTTTAATTGTCTGTCCTTGTAGGGTACCCAATAAAAGGTCATGGCTTACTTTCATCCTGCTCCCAAGACCAACCATTGGCTCCTACTTCAAAGTTACCCAATGACGGGCCTTGGCTTTGTTTCAACGTCCGTCCTTCCAGGGACCCAAGGACTTGGCTTGTGCTTGTTTCTCTGTATGCCAAAGAACGTGTCTTGGCTTTGTTTCATTGTGGACCTTCCCCGTGCACCGAAGACCCAGCTTTGGCTTGGTTTCATTTCACAACTTTCCCGAGCACCCAGGAGCAGGCGTGGCATCACTTCGTCCTTCACCCTTCCAGGGCACCATATAGAAATTACTTTTGTTTCATTACCACCCGTGCACAGCTCTTGGCATTGTTCTATCATGATCCCTTTGAAGGCTCTATTTCACCCTTCGCCCCTTCCATTGCACCCAACATCTGACCTTGGATTGCATCTTCTTGCCTAGGTTAAGGCCATGCATGAAGAGGCCTAGCCATTGTTTTAACCTGTCAGAGCACACAAGAAGGGTTTAGGGTCCTGGTTTCACGGTCCTTCCTAGGACACCCAATAAGAGGCCTTGCTTTTCTATCATCACACAAACTTATAGGAAACTGAAGAACAGGCAATGCCATTATTTCATCAATTGAAGGGCCCCAGAATAGGCCAATTGGCTCTCAATCATGGCCCCTGCCGCCGCACCCAAGATCAGGCCTAGCAGTTGTTTCAGCAGCGACCTCATAGCACACTGAAGGCCAGGCCTTGCTGTTGGGTGTTCGATTAAAGGGTCCCCAAAATAGGTCACTTGGTCTCCTTCATTATGGCCCCTGCCACGGCACCCAAGAAAGAGGACTTGCAGTTCTTTCATCATGCGACCGTATAGGACACTCAAAAACAGGCCTTGCTGCTTCTTCAGCGATTGTAGGGCCCCAAAAAAGGCCAGCTTGGCTTTCATCGGACCCCCTGCTGGGGCACCCAAGAACAGGCCTTGCCGTTGGTTCATGGCTTGAAGTGTGGCAAGAAGCGGGCGCCTGGCCCTCTTTGTCTTGCCTGTTGGCAGGGCACCCAAATGCAGACCTTTGCTGCTGTTTCATCAATTCAAGGGCCCAAGAATAGCTCACTTGGCCTTCTTCATTATGCCCCCTGCCCAGGCACCCCAGAACTGCCACAGGCTGGTGTTCCACTGCACCCTTCCAGAGAGCCCAAGAACAGGATACCACCCCCCACACCTCCTGCCCCCTACCGAGGCACCCCAGAACTGCCACTGGCTGGTGTTCCTCTGCACCCTTCCAGAGTGCCCATGAACAGGATACCACCGCCCACACCTCCTGCCCCCTACCCAGGCACCCCAGAACTGCCACTGGCTGGTGTTCCACTGCACCCTTCCAGAGCGCCCAAGAACAGGATACCACCCCCCCCCCCCACACACACACACCTCCTGCCCCCTACCCAGGCACCCCAGAACTGTCACTGGCTGGTGTTCCACTGCACCCTTCCAGAGCGCCCAAAAACAGCCCCACCCCACACCTCCTGCCCAGGCACCCCAGAACAGCCATTGGCTGGTGTTCCACTACACCCTTCCAGGGCGCCCAAGAACAGGACCCCCTCCCACCATCCCATGCCCCCTACCCAGGCACCCCAGAACAGCCATTGGCTGGTGTTTCACTGTACCCTTCCAGAGCGGCCAAGAACAGGATACCACCCCACCACAAACACACACACCTCCTGCCCCCTACCCAGGCACCCCAGAGCTGCCACTGGCTGGTGTTCCACTGCACCCTTCCAGAGCGCCCAAAAACAGCCCCACCCCACACCTCCTGCCCAGGCACCCCAGAACAGCCATTGGCTGGTGTTCCACTGCACCCTTCCAGAGCTCCCAAGAACAGGACCCCCCTCCCACCACCCCATGCCCCCTACCCAGGCAACCCAGAACAGGGCGACCCCCCCCCCCCCCCACCACCACTACAATCCCTCCGGCTTCCTTTTAAGGTGCATGCAATGAGGTGAAAGCCAGCCTGGTCTCCTCCTGCTCGTGGCTGGGAGGCCAGGCCCACGCCTTCCCACCCCCACATGCAGTAAAGTGCACCCCCCCCCCCCCCAATGCTCGAAGACAGCCCAGTGGAGAAAGAGCACAGACTAATAAAGTGCGATTTAATAAATCATGTGCAGGCCTACGATGCTCGAAACCTTGCTAACTCCTCGGCACCATCTGTTACCATCAAAACTATATGACAAGATATGATATATAATTAATAGGTAAACAACAATCTAATTAAAATGGACAAATACTCCATGTTCCTGCCATTTGGGAGCTCTAATTACAGACTAAATTTTAAGCTTGAATTAAATATTTAAGCTAGAAAATTAACTTTCCTTCTCGAGCATAGAATACATTAATGCAGATATGTGGAGCGCCTTCCTGATGGGAACCTAAAAATGTCATTTAGTTTCATCAAAGCAGTTACTAATTGTTAAGCAGCTGTACCTCACCATATGTACACAATAGCTATTTAGGTCTAAAGTGGTGCTTTTTAAATAGGCCCTTGGCAGCCCCTGCCCGATGCACGCGCGCCTATGCGAGGCGCAGCCGCTTTCAACAAACACTCTCTGAATGCGGGGAAGGTAGCTCAGTGAGCAGAGCGCCTGCTCCAGGAACCTGCGAGGAACCAGCGGACGCCCTGTTCGAATTTCACAAGGGCCGACTGCGCCGGATCTTATTAAGAATAGGATTCCACGTCTGGGTTCACCTTAAGCGCCGAGAAACAGTTCATTGTGTGGTATGCGCTATATAAATGCTGAATGGTTGAAGGTAATCAAGTCTGAGACGCCAGTGCTCTGCAGGGCATCAGTGTATGGAACAAAAATACATCACAAACGTTTACTGCTAGAATAGGAATATTTGGCTCGTGTTGGTCCAATGCAAAATTCCAAATATTCCGCGTTTTAGTATATTGGATTAAAGCATGTGCCCCTCCCTAACTGTGTGTGGGGCTCATTTAGACCTCGGCAGAAATGGCGCAAAGCAAAACTATGCCCCCCCCCTCATCCCCGCGGAATGTGAAGAGGGGCCCCTGGGTCTCCCATATCTCACAGATGTTCATTGCCCTTGAGCTGAATGAAGCCGCGTTAGAAGGCTTGGGGCCCCTGGAGGTTTTCCCTCCCCAAAGACAGGGGCTTCAGGGGCCTGTGTTAGGCCCCCTGGGCTCATGCTTGGTGGGGGCTGCTGGTGGGGGCTGCCTAGCACAGGCCTTGGTCCCTACTTGGCGGCCGATACAGAGAAATACTGGCGGGGCATGAAAGCAGGAAGCTGGCTCGGGGGATGGGGGTGGTGGGGGGGGGGGGGGGGGGGTGATGGGGGCACACAACAGGGGCGCAGTTAATAATACAAATAAACAGATACTTACCTGGTGCTGCTGGCCGCCTAGCACGGATCTGCTGTAGTGCCCTGTGAGCATCACAACACTCATCCAATCCCCACGCTGCTCTCAAGCATGAGCGGAGCATGGGGATTGGCCTGAGCGGGCTGAAAAGACGCTCGCTCAGGTACAGGGAGTCTGTGCTGTCGCTCCAAAGCGGCTGCACAATACAGCCGGGTTGAAGAAACCTAAGTGCACATGTCAGTTTGGCCGGCTGTGCGCACTTAAAAGTGCACAAAACAGTCCTCCTTCCCCCTCCCATGGGCCACCCCTCGCTGCACATGCTGGCACAGAGCCAGCAGCAAAAAAATAAAACAATAGTAAGATGTTTTATTTTTCACCTGCTGGCTCTGATCCAGTGGGGCGACGCTCGTCCGCCATTGTGGAGGAGTCGCTGCTTGTCCCGTCTACAGATCCCGCCTCCGTGCCCTGGCACTCGGTGACGAAAGTGAATCTCCGGGAGGCTAGAGCCCAAGGAGGAAGGTCTTGACACTAGGAGGCCGATTTCAGCCTCCGGGAGTGGTGGTACACGTTACACGATCCCGGCGGAAACTTGAAGGAACTGCTCTGGTTCTAGCACGCATTAGCACGTCTGCACATGGGGGCAGAATTGATCATTTTTGCCAGGGCTGTTTTAAGTTCGCAGTCTGGCCCCGCCACGGAGCCCCCTATATCTTACAGATATTCATTGGCCTTTGGCTGAATTGGGGGGGAAGATATGGGGCCCTGGATGGTTGGGGGCCCTCCTGCGCCCAGGGGCTGTAGGGGTGTTGAATACAGGACAAGGTAATAGTGGTTGAAAGCGTGGTTTATTGCTTAGGTAAAGCACCCACTACCGGAGCCATCCAACCGTGAAGACACCAACGTCCAGAGTGACGTTAATCGGAATCTCCACGAGTGGAAGACAACGATCTGGAATGCAGACAAACAGAATACATGAGTCGCGTGAACCCACGCGACTAATACAGATAGCATTGAACACTGTACAGACACATAGTAAAACACCTCTATAATACTTTCCCCTCTTTGAGGTACAAGAAAAATAAATAAATATACATAACATTATTCCAAAACATAGTCTGTCAATTTACATGAAATCCTTCTGAAACGTGATGATCTTTTTGCCGTTGCCACAGAAAATTCACCAGTCCCCGTGGCACTGTGCTGAATTTCAGAAGACAAAGGCAAAGGTTCAGGGGCAACAGATTGAATGAGTTGACTCCCAGATGGTTCCAAAACACAACTTGAAAGAGGTATAGACAATGCACCACTGTCAGTAACAGGTTGATCAATTTGTGCACCAGATGATACAGAAATATCAATAGAAGAAGGTTTCTCATAAGTCAAATCAAACCAGTCACAATGTTCAGACTCTGAACAGGTATGTTGTCTAATAACATCAGCTTGAAGGGGAGATACCTTAACAAGAGCTCTCTTGTTCCACCATCCTTTGTTATCAAGGAGAGCGGAACCTCTACTAACGTGAATGACTAATGTAGGAGAAGAGAATTTTGATTGCCCCTTTAGAATTCTTTTTGGATTTTTGATGAGCACCCAATCTCCCCTTTCCAAAGGATGATCTACAAAATGTTTGCCAGTATCAAAACGTGCTTTCATAGCATTTTGCTTTGTTTTAACATGCTCTTGGATGAAAGCAGGCTTAAGTGAAACACTATCATCTTTGTGAAGCCAAGCGGGATTGAGATGAGTATGCACTCTCCTTTTCCTAAGCAACGTAAAAGGTGCAATGCCAGTGGTGGAATGTGGCGTGGTGTTATAAGCCCAGACCTTATCATGTACAAAGGACAAAGGATCTAATCTAGAAGATATTGCAGTCTGAATGCCCTCCTTAATTATGCGGTTGCACCTCTCCACCAAACCATTAGAAGAAGGCGAGTATAAAGCAACCTTAAAATGAGAAATGTCATGAATCTTGAGGAAAGAACACATCTTTTGAGACACAAAGTGTGTACCATTATCAGTGACGATGGTTTTAGGGAAACCTTCAACATCAAACACTGTTTGTAAACATTTCATGGCATTATCAGTTGATGCTGCATTGCAAAAAGAATAATATAACCATTTAGTATAGTAATCAATCAAGACAATGAGAAACTTGTTTTCATTAGGTAAAATATCATAAGGTCCAGACAAATCTAAACCAACTTTATCCCATGGGCCTACAGGAAGAGGAACAGGATGTAACGGAGTGGAAAGAGTCTTCCAATGTTTGTCAGAAAGAAGACATTGAGTGCAATTGTCAATCATTCTCTTGACATGTACATCCATGGAAGGCCACCAATAAAATTGTTTAATGCGTTGACATGTGTTGACAACACCAAGATGTCCTTGATGGGCCGAACGAATGATTGAATTTCGTAAGGATTCAGGTGGAACAAACAACTCATGACGCATAACCATATTGTTAACTAAAGAAAGTTCTTCCGAAACATTTGCAAAAGCTCTTAAGTCTGGAGATAGATTTCTGCATTCAGGCCATTTGCTCACAATAAAACTCTTTACCTTTGAAAGTGTGACATCATCATTATAAGCCGAATTCCACTCAGACTCAGAAATAGGTGGACATTCCGCAATAGCATCAATTGCAGTGACAACACATTCAACATCATCATCAAGAACGGAATTTTCCTCCAAAGACATTCTTTAAAGGCAATCCGCTCTGAAATTTTTCCCCCCAGAAATGTGTTTTATGACAAAGTGAAATTCATGAAGTTTTGATAGAAGGCGAACAAGCCTAGCAGAGGCTCTGTTCGAGGTGCTGCTTGAAAGCATGTGCATGAGCGGTTTATGATCCGTGAAGATTTCAAACTCACGACCCCAAATGTAAGGTTTAAACTTCTGTATGGCCCAAACACAGGCTAAAGCCTCTCTTTCAATCGTACTGTATCTGGTCTCAGCTGGCAAAAGAGTTCTAGAGGCAAAGGCAACAGTGTGTTCAACACCATCTACCCATTGTCCTAAAACGGCTCCTAAACCAGTAAGACTAGCATCTACAGTAATAAAACATTTTGAACCATCAGAAAAGGGAGATAGAGCTGGTGAATCCTCAATAAGTTTCTTAACATGCTCAAAAACTATTTGTAGGTCATGTGACCAAACAAACTTCACGCCCTTTCTCAAAAGATTCCTTAAAGGTTCAACAATTTGAGCATAGCCATGAACAAATCTGGCATAGTCCTCTGCCAGGCCAAGGAATGAACGAAGTGAATCCCTATCGTTGGGAGGGGTGGCATCTCTAATAGCTTTTATCAATGAAAATTTGGGTTTAATGCCATTAGGAGAAAGTGTATGACCCAAATAGTCCAATTCTTGGACAGTAAATTTGCATTTATCATGCCTAACTGTCATCCCAGCTCTCTCTAAAACTCCTAACACTCTAGATGGAATCAGATCATGTTCCGAAATATTGTTGGCAAAAATCAAAATGTCATCCTGGTAAGCTTGTACCCCAGGAATGTCACAGAATAGATTATCCATTAGTTTCTGAAAAATGCTAGCAGCTGAGGCTAGACCAAAGGGAAGCCTCAAATATTTGTAGGCCCCAAATGGTGTAACAAAAGTTGTTAATTCTTGGGACTTTGGAGACAAGGGAATCTGATGATACGCTGACTTAAGATCCAAAAGAGAAAAGAACTTAGAACCACCCAGATTAGCAAGTAGATCGTGGATCTTGGGTAAGGGATGACAGTCGACGATGATATTGTTGTTCAATGAGCGCAAGTCAGCACATAATCTGATCTCGCCGGACTTTTTGCGGACTAAAACTATGGTGGAGACCCATTCGGAAGAATCACAAGGTGTAATAACCCCCTCATCACACAAATTTTTCAACATTTTTTTTAATTCATCCCTCGCACTCAAAGGAAGTGAACGGACTTTATGAACGATTGGTTGAGCATTGGGCTTGAGACGGATTTCGTGCTTGAAACCCAAAACTGTACCAACTTTATTTTGAAAAACCTTTGGAAAACGATCGAGTATATGATCAACTTTATGAGTAGAGACAGATAATTCAGACACCTGAATGTTCTCAGGTTCAAGATTAGAGTAATAATCATCTGGGATATCACCCAAGATGATGGGTTGATCTGACCCGGGTTTGAGCATTAAACCCATTTTGGCTCGATCCAACCGACCCAAGATATTTCTGCCTTTGAGGGCAACATACACCTTAGTAAAAGTTTTTCTACCAAGGCATTCAATCTTTGAATGGAAGTACCCTAACATGTCAATATCTTTTTCGCCGTAAGCTTTGGGATTGACATCAGACACAAAAAGAGACACGCTAGGAGAATTTCCCAGATGATTTCTTGACCCACACCTATAAAAAATTGTGATTTTCCTTGATGATTGTCTAAAAGGCTTACTGACGAGATTCACAGAGCAGGAAGCAGATGGAGCCTCTCCATCAACCGTGTGTACACTGACTTGAGCGGCTTGACTCTCTTGTAAAATTCTTGAAGATATCGTTGCACGTTCAATACCTTTAGCAATATCCACTATTTCTGCAAGAGTGGGATTTTTACAACTTAATAAACGTTCTTGTATTTTTTTAGACGAACAAGAAAAAATGAACTAGTCTCTAATTGAAGTGTCTGTACTTGGACCAAATTCACAAGTGGAAGCGAGAATTCTGAGTTGAGCAATATAGTCTTCCACGCTTTCATCTGCACTCTGCTTACGTTTGAAGAAGTTATGCCGCTCCAAAACAATACTGGGTTCATCATCATATTGTTTTTTTAAGCGACACAGGGCTTCTTGGTATGTGTCCCAACCATCACCTGAATCTGAAGGAGGAGGAATACCTGTTGAGCCGCGACTCCAAGACAACCATATAAGATGGCAACCTTGCGAGCAGGAGGATATTTGACCGCATCAATGGCAACCAAATAGTTTTCGAAACCCTCAAGCCAATTGCGCCAGGCCAAAGATGGTTTGCCAGGAGTCTGTAAAAATGGAGCTGGTGTTTGGAATTGTTGGGATGAAGCCATGACAGAAAATAAATAAATAAATAAATAAAATAGATGAATAAATTAAAAAAATTTAACACTGACCAATTGCAAAAACAATTGCAATAAAGATTCAATAAATAAAGAGCGTGCAGATCGCTGAATGCAACATGCACTGTTTTACATGCAGATGAGAATGTACATATTGTAGAAATGGGCGATGATGAAAGCGTGCCTATCGCTGCAAAATTTGACCTTTAAAACTGAAAGCTGAGAGCGTGGTGAAGGATTTAATGACGTGGTGATAAAAGCGTGCACCACACTGTAGACAGGAAACAGCGTATTGTGAAAGCGTGTCTATGAAAGGCTGAAAGCACTTCCCTCGGTTAAAAACATTTCATTTGTGAAAGCGTGCCTATCGCTGTAGAAAGACAGCTTCGTTTGTAGAAGCGTGTCTAACGCGGTAGGCAGGAAACAAATATGGACGCTTGACGCTGTCCCCAAGGTTACGGCTGTGCGTGATCTCTATGAGCAGTTGGCCTTGTTTCGTTGGGTGACGAAAGGCGTGCCTAGAGGCGGGGTTGTCGACAGACACAGCGCGAGGAGTCAGTTGAATTCAAACCGACGTGCGCGGAGAAATAATGGGGAAAAGTCAAAGATATACAACCTTTTTAGAAGTTCGAGGTAATGAAGGACGATGTAGAACGGAGTCGCTTCATCGAAAAAGATACTTGAGGTGGATGGAACAAGCGATCAACTGCTATGAAGGAACACGGTGGAAATCAATGGAAATGGCTCTGGATGGTGGTGGGTGCCGGAAGAAATCCCGCTCGTCGCCAAGTTGTTGAATACAGGACAAGGTAATAGTGGTTGAAAGCGTGGTTTATTGCTTAGGTAAAGCACCCACGACCGGAGCCATCCAACCGTGAAGAAACCAACGTCCAGAGTGACATTAATCGGAATCTCCACGAGTGGAAGACAACGATCTGGAATGCAGACAAACAGAATACTTGAGTCGCGTGAACCCACGCGACTCTAATACAGATAGCATTGAACACTGTACAGACACATAGTAAAACACCTCTATAACAAGGGGCCTGTGTTATGCCCCTGCCGCTCTGGTACTTGCTGCTCTCCGACCACGTGAGTTAGGACACGTTTTATGACGTCACCATGGCCCCTCACCTCGGGGTGAAGTCAAGATGACGTCTGCTAGCATGAGGTTACAGGTTAGGATATAATAAGTCTGTCCTGCCTTCCGTCCCGTCTTCACATGAGCGAGGTAGAGAAGTTGGTGCATCCTGTACGTTTTTCCAAATATATGCTGTTAACACAATTTCTTCAGAATGCAGGGAGTTGCGACTACTGTTGAAGGTTATGATCGTAGAGGTTTTTCAAACAAAATGACCCTTAAAAAGCCACTTTATGGTTGTTTCCCCTCCTGATGCCAGTTTAATCATCTGTAAGAGCTGCCCTTGAAAGCTCTGGGTTGGTTCTTGAACTCCTGCCTGGAGGTTTCTAAGCACACTGAAGCCCCCATACAAGTGAGCAAATTCTATGCTTTCAGACCATCAAGCACACGTCAGCAGGGTCACGTTAGCAGTGGAAATGACCGTTTAGGAGGGGTTTTACCCCTTTACCCCTTTAACCTCTGCAATGACTCCTTAAAATGGCCGTCAGAACAGTGTGCAGAGGGTGCCTCACGCCATGAAGGCTCCCGGAGGGCTACGGTGGCACATCCTTCTCTGTTCAAGCAGCCAAACTATGGAACTCTTTACCCCCCCAACATAAGATCCACGGATAACCACCTTATCTTCAGAAAACTACTCCAGAATTGGCTCTTCCCCACATAAGCACCATACTCAAACAGAAATATACAGCATATACCTCTGTATATAAGCATTTATTTTAACTATAGATATGTACCTATCTTTGTGTATTGCTTTTTATAAACCGGTAGAATAATTATGTTGTTAAAAAATAAATACAAATACATTTTTAAAGTAGAACACTTGAAAACCAGACTTTATCTAATGCATCTTTTCACTTCCTTTATGCATCTATATACCTTCCATGTACTCGGATCTATATATTTATTACTTTTCTCCTAAAAAAAGCATATCCAATGCACTACCCTATTTCTCATCCTGTACCTCTATCAATATCTTTAATCTACATATACCTACTTACTTTATGCATCTATATACTTTACATGTACTTATGGATCTATATATTTATCACTTTCTTCCAATTCAGCATATTCAATGCACTATCTTATTTCTCAGCCTATACTTCTCCCAATATATCTTCTACCCCAACTTTCTGACTCATCTCAAACTTCTACTACTCTTTCCAATGCACAACCCTATTTCTCACCCTATACCTCTATCAATATATCCTCTACATCCACTCTCCCATTTATCACAAACCCCATACCACTACTATGACCCCCTAAATAACCCTTTTTAGACTATCCCATACTCTACCCTTCCTTGCATCATCTGACACCTCTTTTTACTATACTGATCCCCAAAACAAGCCATTCTAAACTCTTCCCTCTGACTCTTCCCCTCCACATCCTCTTTTTACTCATCCCAAAGCCTATTCCTACTGCTATGGCCTCCCAAAAAAAAGTCCAAATCCTTCACTCTTCTATCCCTCCACTATCCTTTTCAATCAAAATAACAGACTAACATGTCCACTTCTCAAATTTCATATTTCACTACACTAATTCACCACTAATCCATTATGGGTTCCAGAGTAGCGTGCTACTCACCAAAAAAGCACTAACACCTCATCAGAGGTAGCAAGCACTATATAAATGCAAACCTTTTTCCGTCTTCTATCCCTCCGCTACCCTTCTCTATCTAAATAACTGAAAAACATGTCCACCACCCAAATTGCTTTCATATTTCACTATACTAATTTTCAACACTAATGCTTTATGGGTTCCGGAGTAGCGTGCTACTCTCCAATAATGCGCTTCAACACCCCATCAGGGGTAACAAGCGCTATATAAATGCAAACCTTTTTTCCCTCTTCTATCCCTCCGCTATCCATCTGAATCCAAATAATTGACTAACATATCCACCACTTAAATCACTTTCATATTTCACTATACTAATTCAACACTAATCCTTTATGGGTTCCGGAGTAGCATGCTACTCTCCAATAATGCGCTTCAACACCCCATCAGGGGTAACAAGCGCTATATAAATGCAAACCTTTTTTCTCTCTTCTATCCCTCCGCTATCCATCTGAATCCAAATAATTGACTAACCTATCCACCACTTAAATCACTTTCATATTTCACTATACTAATTCAACACTAATCCTTTATGGGTTCCGGAGTAGCGTGCTACTTGCCAAAAAAGCGCTTCAACATCCCATCAGGGGTATCAAGCGCTATATAAATGCAAGTACAATACAATACAAGTTAACACATTAAGAACTATAACACATAGAAAGGATTCCCTCCTTGGAATCATCAGATATGCAGACAGCCAGCAGTGACATTTCTGATGGGGTGCTGACTTGGAGCAAGAAAAGAGATTTTAGATTATGATGATAATCTGATAAAAAATTATAGAGTGGGTAAAGATGTACCCATACCATCTCTTTAGCCCCCCCCCCACCCTCCCCCAAAGTTCAAGAAAAAAGGCCATTGTCTGCTTCCTTTGGAACTACTTCAATGACGCTCCGCGACACAACAACCAACTTCTGCTATTAGCAAAGGCACTGCAAAACGCATCTGTTTGAGCATGCCGCATCCTGCCGGTGTAAGATTACTCACTGGCCAAAGATTGGCTAACTGAGATTGGCTCCACCAAGCCCCATCCTGCAGCTGCTTGATGATCACTGAGTGGCCAATGATTGGATAACTGAGATTGGCTCAACCAAGCCCCATCCTGCAGGCGTAAAATCACCAAGTGGCCAAGATCACTATGTGGCCAATGATTGGGTAATGGAGATGGGCTCCACCAAGCTGGATACTGCAGGTTTAAGATCACTCACTTGCCAAAGATTGGGTAACTGAGATTAGCTCCACCAAGCCCCATCCTGCAGGCGTAAGATCACTGACTGGCCAATTGTTGGGTAAGTGGGATTGGCTCCACCAAGCCCCATCCTGCAGGTGCAAGATTACAGAGTGGCCAAGATCACTGTGTGGCCAATGATTGAGCAACTGAGATTGGCTCCACCAAGCCCCATCCTGCAGGTGTAAGATCACTGGGTGGCCAATGATTGAGAAACTGAGATTGGCTCTACGATGCACAATCCTGCAACTTCTCTTTGTTGGTCATTTGTTTTCAATCTTATGGTCACCTTCCAGGGCCGGACTGGCCGTAGCAGGCATCGATCAGCAATCTGACAGGGTTGGTTGCTATTCCCAGTCCGGCCCTGAGTAATGCCTCCGGTAGGTGTTAATGGAGTCATGTGAAAGAGTCGTTTTGCCACCTTCCATGAGAAAGGGGGAAATATGCATGTTTGTGAAACCTGGTGGTTATGAATCTGACCCAGCAGTGTACAGACCGCTCACCATGATTAATGCAGATATATATAATACTGTGTAAATTGTTAGCTAATCGTCTGGTGCCCCATATGCCCCGCTTGGTGCACAGGATTAGTGCAGAGTCATTCTCGACAGAAACAGGCATGAACCTGCGGCATTTGACCCCTATCCTGAATGAAGTCCGTGCAAGGATGAGGAGTTGGCCTTGGTATCGATTGACCTTGAAAAGTCCTTCGGTGCAGTAGATTGGGGCAACTTATTGAAGGTTCTAAGGCCTATGGGTGTAGGGCCCCAGTTTCAGTACTGGGTCCAATTGCTCTATATGAGCCCCAGCGCCAGGGTTCGTGTTGGCCAGTCGTTCAGGGGCATGGACGTTGGGGGTGGGGACACGACTGGGGTGCCCGC
Organism: Triturus cristatus; assembly: GCF_964204655.1. Lineage (NCBI taxonomy): Eukaryota > Metazoa > Chordata > Amphibia > Caudata > Salamandridae > Triturus > Triturus cristatus. The sequence continues at coordinate 70,749,173 of NC_140593.1, forward strand.
GGTCACCACCGTTATTCTCTTTGGCAATAGAACCACTGGCAGTATGGACGAGGCAGGAGCTTGCACACTGGGGCATCCATGTGGGTGGTGTTACACGTGATCACATATGCGGACAATGCTCTTTATATAGCTTCACCTCGTGTGGCACTGCCTAAATTGTTAAGACTCCTGGATGACTTTGGGGAACTATCTGGCCTGCGTCTTAATCACACTAACTCTCTAATTTTTCCCCTGGCGAGCTTTGTCGCCAAGCTCTTAGATCTTCTCCTGTGTCTTGGTCTGTGGTGGGAACTGGCACAATTCCACTACTTGAGCATGCAAGTGGCACACACGAACGCTCAACTACTACACCTTAACATCGACAGAGTCATTACCGCACTGTGGAGATCGGTGGCCTTCTGGAACAAGCTGCCGCTCTCAATGGGCAGGTTGCCGGTGTCCATGATAGTGGTATTGTCCAACTGCCTGTATATATGGCAAAACTCCCCATCATGTCCTATTCCCAAAACAGTTTTCAAACAACTGAACTCAGTAATTTCCACCCTACTTTGGGCTGATTGCTGGAGCAGGGTGGCCCTGCGCACTCTGTCTTGGCGGAGCGAGGAGGGCAGGCTGGATGTTCCAAGATTGGATTTGTATTACTACGCGGCACACCTACAACATGTGGCTCGGTGGCTATACAAGGGGGACAACTGGGAGAAAGGCTAATTGACGGGACTAGTGCCCGGGTATCGATTGCCGGTGGTCTTACTGGAGGGAGAAGAGGTTGCTGAAGATAGACCCTACGCAGTGCGACACAATGCACATATTTGGCAGCTGTATGTATAACAGGTCTTGGGACACGCCCATTTTACCGGGAATTTCCCGTATGGATCTGTTAATGGTACGGCAGATGGCCCATATGTCTTTTCAGGCATGGGAGGAAGGTGGTTGTGAGGTAGTGGGCGATTTATACACTTCGGAAAATGTTATTACAAGCGAACAGGCTTATGGAGATTTTATATTGGGACGGGGCACTACTTGCATTATGCTAGTTTGACTGAAATAATTAAAATAACATAGGCCGAATACCCTGCTATCCCGCAAACCACCCATACACTGGAAGTACTATTAACATTTGGCTCAAGACGACATTTGATAACCCTGTTGTATAGCGATGAGGCTGGACAGGACTGGACCCCGTCTAAAGCACGAACAGCATGGGATGTAGACCTAGTGCACGCCACTGGAGGACAGTCAGTGGACTCACACACTATCCTGCAAAGCCCACTTCAGGCTGGTGAATTATAATTATTTTTACATCAGACACGCATGACACCGGAGAGACTTTGCTCGTTTACCCAGTCACTGTCTGATAATTGACCACTGTGTGGTGTGGGGGAAGCCAAATTCATACACTTGGGTTGGAGGTTCCCTTTGGTCCTTCTTTCTGGACCAGGGTGGTAACAGATGTACAGAGGGGTGCGGGCTGCCACATAGACAGACTACCATCACACAGTCTGCTGGGCCATGTTAAAAATGAAAAAGGTGCGCAAGTTGGCATATAAGCTTCTGCAATTGCTACTGGTACTAGCCAGATGTAGAGCAGCTATAACTTGGATGGGTCAATGCGCCTCTACGGTAAAACTCTGACATCGAGATGTACGGGATTGGACATTGGCTGAGGAGATGCACATGAAGCTAAGCAGAAAGGGTGAGAGATTAGAGGAGGACCTTGGGCAGTGGAGTGAATTGTGCGATGCATTTCTGAACCTCGCCGTGGGTGTGAACAACTCTCACAATTCAGAGACAGATGTGAGTGTATGTGAGGAAGAGGGCGAGCAGAGAGCGATTAGACAACTAGCTGGGTGAGGACACATGCGATAGAATACCTTGAGTATGAATTGCTTGGCATTATCTTTTGAAGTTTGCTCTCATTACCTATGCCGAACCCATAAAATACTCATCGCAATTGTACTGCTGCCACATGTTTGATGAAACTGAAAAACGTTATTAAAAAAAAATTATAATAATGGCAGGGACCAAAAACTAGGTTTGCTTGGAGGGTTGAAGGCATCTCACCCTGATACTCAAGTGCTGGTGTGCTGCGTCTGATCCTCTCACATCATACTCAACACTTCCTTTATAGATCAAACAGCGCACGCGCTGCCAACCAGACACTCCAAAAGGGCCCCCATGAACCAGATGTGAATCGGGCGCTTCGAGGCATTGGGAGGGCTATGAAGTGCTATATAAACAGTGCACCTGTCCGTCCCAGGCCTAGTGCACAGGCTCTCAGAGTGGCTCTCTGGTCTCCAGAGGGCTGCACTGCTCCCAGGGCTGCAAGAGCATGCACCCACCATGAGTTCTACAAAACAGTATACCTGTCCCAGGCCTAGTGCACAGGCTCTCAGAGTGGCTCTCTGGTCTCCAGAGGGCTGCACTGCTCCCAGGGCTGCAAGAGCATGCACCTACCATGAGTTCTACAAAACAGTATACCTGTCCCAGGGCTAGTGAACAGGCTCTCAGAGTGGCTCTCTGGTCTCCAGAGGGCTGCACTGCTGCCAAGCCTGCACCACGCCAGGCCAAAAGAGATGTTCAGAGTGCACCTTCAGGAGCATGTGCCGCGCGACTGGTACAGAAGAGGAGGGAACATTACAGCTGTAAGCCTCAGAAGGAGTAAGAATGCATACCGCAGTAAACACATACTGGAGCCTTACCCGTCAGTAGCAGTGCAGAGCTCTCAAGAAGCAACCAGAAGGAAAGCTTCTACTAGAAGCGGCAGACTGTGGTTCAAGCAAGAACCGGTAACAGCAAGGCTTGCCCCAAGCCAGTCCCTGCAACTGCAGGCATGTGACTATTGTGGCCGAACTAGCCCCTCGACGAAGAGCGTTTAAACCAAGGATGCCGACACTCACCTTGTGGAAATCCTAAGTATCCTGCAAAAGTATTCTGATCCACACAGAGGCTGGACCTGGACAAAAGCATGCCCAGCCTGAAAGAGATCAGGAAAGTGAGAAGGGACAAGGGAAACCTCCAAGATTACCGAACTGCAGAATCAAAAGAGGTGCATTTGATCTCAATGGTTCATTGCGATTTCATAACACAACACACATTTGGTATCCAAACACAAGTTTTTTTCTTAAAATCTACCAACCTTGGGAGGAATCCAGGTCTCCTCTCAAGGTATCCACATGACGCTACCCGCACTAGAAACAAACAATAGTCCTCTCTCTGTTCCAAAGCAGATGGAAGTATAACTTTGCCACAAACTGGAAAGAAGATTTTTCACCTCTTGCAGCTTTGTGTCATTTTGAGACAAACAGCCCCTAGTTTGCAGACCAAGTTTTGACCTGCAGGATAATGCATTTTCAATGAGACACCCTATAGATGTAATTCACCAGAGGAGCACACAGAGGCATGCGCACCGTTGAGTTAAGATTCACGGGCTGGAGGAACATGCATGCGCACCGCTGAGTTAAGATTCAAGGGCTGGAGGAACATGCATGCGCACCGCTGAGTTAAGATTCAAGGGCTGGAGCAACATGCATGCGCACCGCTGAGTTAAGATTCAAGGGCTGGAGGAACATGCATGCGCACCGCTGAATTAAGATTCAAGGGCTAGAGGAACATGCATGCGCACCGCTGAGTTAAGATTCAAGGGCTGGAGGAACATGCATGCGCACCGCCGAGTTAAGATTCAAGGGCTGGAGGTAGCATTTATGTTCAATCTGTAAAATAAACAAATTCATTGAATATCAGTTCTGAGGAACTATTTGACTTGACCTGTTTTTATACTTAATGGGATAAATGAAATTTGCAAAATGTTCTCACCCAATTTAGTGAAATAAATTTCTTGCAAAAATGTTGCATACGTCTTTTTTCTGTAGCATCACTACTCCTACACTAGCTGTATTCAAACTCCCACTTCTCACTCCTCATCCTCTTTTACTGCCTAATGTGGGGTGGGGGAAAGGTCGGTTCACACATAGAAACGTTAATTCTTTAGCTATGAGAATTGCATTTCTAAACAGTGTGTATGAACCTAAGGCTGGCAAGCCTGTAAACTATCTCGCCATCACAGATAATTGAAAACCTATCAGACGCAGCACGTCGCACAGCAGAGCGGAGCGAAGGAGACAGCCGTAGTGGCAGGGACACCGGCTACCGTGTTCCGAAAACCTGGCCAAGTCCAAGGGGCAGGCGGAGGCAGAGGCAATCATCAGCTCACCACACACCTATTCCAGCCAAAAATGTATTCGAAATTCTTTCTTAAGGATGCAGGCTACTCCATATTATCCTCAAGCGGGGGAATTCAAGGCATTCAGGACCCCCTTTCTCCCACCCACCCAACTAACCATCCAGCCTGTTGCCCAACTACCTCCTCAATAGGCACCCCTTGGGCAACCTACGGACGTCCTACAAACAATGAAAGAGCAAGTTGACCCAGCCAAAATCCTCCAACGCTGGATAACAGGAAACAGAAAAGGTCAGCTCATCCATCCAAGTCGCCCCTAACCCTCCCTACAGGCAACTAGCCAACAGGCCGGGCTCACCGGCATATACACCCACTCAAGCATGCACTAACCAGGACAACGAAACAGTTCAAGCCCCTACGCATCAACATTTTGGACCCAATGCACATAACCCTGGTGCACATCCTGAAGCCCACCTTCACCCTACCCCATCACCCTACCCATCAAAAAGCACCTGGAAAGAAGGGAAAAATACAAGGCATGTCTGTCCAACAAAACACATCCCAGTCACTCTCAACCCCTCCACAAAAGTACATTCTCGATCGGCCATCACAACAGCTGTCAAACCTGGCCTAAAAGGAGCACTCCAAAGCTTTGTTGAGTGGGAGGCTGATGGGGTTGAGGGGGACAAAGCCCCAGAGGCCCTGGGGAGCGGCCATGAAGCACTCTCATACCTAGGCTCTCAGGAGTGGGCCGACCTGTTTGCATCTTATTCTTTGGACTCCCCATATCGTTCTGCACCAGACCATCCAGTAACAACGTAGTACAACCTAGGCACGCTAAACTGAACAGTGGCGCGCCACCCAGCTACAGGGCCTCTCCTCACACCCCATATTCGCCGCCCTGGCCAACTAACACTTGGGATACCCTTTTAACCCCTTCGGTGCTCATGACGGAACGGTTCCGTCATGAGCCACGGTTGAGCTGTGCTCATGACGGAACCGTTCCGTCATGACCACGCCCGCGCATGATTCCGTCAGCACAGCGGCGGAATCTGCGCAGCATGGAAGGGGTTAAACACCATGCAACGAACAGTTGAAGCCCTCCAATACCAGTCTGATAAAATGAACTTACAGCTGACGCATCAATACTTTGGCCATTTTCGTAGGAGGGAGTGATGAAAAACTGGGGAACTTAAATGCACTCATCAGCCAGGCCCAACAGGAGGCACACTTGATCTGCAGCTGCGGACCAATTGTCGACAAACTATCTTCATTGCCCTCCATGCTGTCCACTTTCCTCAACTGTATAAATAAAGAACCAAGAGACAACAAAACCGTCACTAAGTTGGAAAAAGTACCGCCTAAGAAATCAACTGCAATGCAAGCCGTTGCTAAAAGCCCAATTCCTTTAACAACTGGGTGTCCCTCAGGGGGCAGTCAGGATCCTGTGCCAACATCATTGCAATGCAAAATAGCCTCAGCACAAATGCCAAACAAAGACGCCAACTTAGGAGGAAAGGCCGTAACACAAAAGCCAACTCAAATCATACAGCAACATACCCCCTCTTCTGCTCTAAACAACAGAGCCAGGTTACAATACAACCTGAAACAACCCATCAACCAACAGATTCTCCAGGTGTTTCAAACCGGGAGGCTGACCAACCGAGAAATAGCACCCAGCAAGCCTGCTACGACAGCACAGGGAAGGTTAATCATACCAATCACTCAAAGCACTCACGCCAAGCAGCCCCAGTGGCACGGAGGCTACTCTCCTGGCTCACTAACATCAGCAACAAATGAGCTATTACCATCAACATAGGCATACCATCAGGAGAGAGTTCCAAAAGACACTTGGCGGGTTGCTGGGAAGCCACAAGAGAAAAAGCAAGGGCTAACACAGCCCCAACACAGGCAAACTCCCCCAACACAGCTATAACCACAGCGGCGATCTTAGCTCCTGGTCCCGTTTACTCACCAAACCCTTGGGAGGTCACAAGAGAAAACACCAGGGCTAATATGGCCCTACCATTGGTACAGGCAAATTTTCCTGGCTCAACCACAAAGACAGCGGCAACCTTGGACCCCTCCCTTTCACAAAATCCAAAAGAATGAATAACAGAGCACGGCATAGAAGGCTACAATGGCCAATGCCGGCCAGCAAGCACAGAACCCCCATATGACAACGGGGATAGTCTGCTGCACCTGCGATCTCCTGGCCACTCACACAGGAGGGGGAACCCCTCCAGATGAAGCCCCGCCCGGCAGTCAACAGAGTCCAGCATTTTGCTCTTCATTCCGGAGTTTAAATCGAAAGGAAACTGATACTCTGAATAGAAGAAATATTCTTCAATTGCTGGCAACTATTCCAACTTTAAAAGATATAAACACAGCTGACCTTTTATCAATAGAATTATAAGGGTAGACTCGCTTCAGGGAAGAGAAACTACCAAGGCCACCTGGAGATCAATTCAACTCGCCAACAAAGTACTTAAAGAATGCAAAATCGTCAAAGCCTGGGGAATAAGTATTTCACCCTATCATAGTACTGGATATCTTTTTCCGCTTCTTACTACTAAGCAGGCTAGAACCAATGGCAGCAGAGAAACCACCTCCTCTGTGCTCAGGGGAGAATTAAGCCGATCGCCTGAAAGGGAACGGGCATACAGCAACCAACTTGGCCAAACGCAGTATCCTCCTATGCACCTGGGAGCCCGTCAGATCTCCAGAACCATCAATACAAATACAGATGCCCGATGACAGAACACCCAACATAAAAGGCTCCCACGAAAGGACAAATCAACCCTACGCTTCTGCTCATGGAACATCAATGGGCTGAAAAGCAAGGGATTCGATCCTGAGTTTAAGTCTCCCATCAACTCATTCGACATTGTCCTACTGCAGGAAACATGGATGACAGACCCATGCTAACTACAAGGTTTTATCTGCTTCCATACGCCAGCAGTCAGGAAATCACAATACGGTCATTTATCAGGTGGTCTAGCAACTTGCGTCTCAATAACAAACATCTGTACCGCAAGGGAAATTCCCTCCCCCTCAACATCTGTAAATTCTATTAAGCTAGTCCTAAACCTTAAAGGCACCAAGGAGGAGGTGCTAATAATCATCACTTATATAAACCCAAAACAAAAAAGTAAGGCATCAAGGCATCTTGTGAACCAACTGCTGTCAATTGTAAGGTTGCAAAACACCCCAAACCTTATTCTCTCAGGGAACATAAACCTACAAATTCTAGGCTCATCAAAAAATGAGGAAGTGTTAGCCCAGTCTCTCCACTGGAAAATACCAGCCCAAATAAGAAGCGTGCATGGCAGATCGACCAAGAAGGCTAGGAGACTACTGGAAGTCTTGGAGTATATTAACCTAAGGAGCACTGAACGGAAGATTTCAAGAAGATTCTCCACCAGCAGCTTCATTCTATTCGCAAACCACATGTTCAACTTTAGAATACACCTTGGTCTCCCCCTCTCACTCTTCCTTCACGTAGCACCATTTAGGGGACAAGGGGGATAGCGACCATCTGCCCCAGGAAGTATTACCCCAAACAATTATACCTAAGCCAATATTCCATCTAGCGGGTACGCATGCATGCAATACAATAAACCTAAAACACATCAAATTTCATTGGTAAACACAGGGGAGGTCCTTCAAGCCGCAAATACTTTGCTACAGGACCAAAACGACCTTACAGATAACCCAGTCAGCAAACTGGAAACTTTCACTGCTAAACTTTCAAGCTCCTTTGCATCTATTGCCAGATACAAGCCACTCCACGACACAAGAGATGAGGGCTGGGCCTCTAGTGCACAGCTAATCGAATTGAAAGCATTACAAAAAAAAAAAAAAAAAAAAAAAAAAATAATAATCGATAAGCAAACTGCCTAGATCAATAAGGTACCATCCCAGAGACCCGAAAGAGCCTATTACGCCATCAAAGTACGATCAAAAACACTCAAGTGGGACATTAACAGGTCCAATGAAAAAGCATTCTGGACAAAACTTTTCTCCGACTCCAAAACAAATAACAGCCTGCTTTTCTAGGCCTCCATAAACAAAGTAGTGCACCGGGCACATGGAAGGGTATCACCATACATTACACAGGAGACCTGGACAGTTTTTTTGGAATCCCATTTCAACCAGCCAACAACAGGGTTAAGTACAAACCCAGACCTTCAACAGACACATTTCACTCAAACTGAAGGAAACCTAGAGGAAGCGGACAACCTAACTCACATAATACCCATCAAGAACTACATTTCAAAAGGAAGGAGAGAAGGGGCACAGGGGCCAAACGGGATTCCACCAGCCCTTTTCAAACAAGACCCGGCGTTTTGGTCAGGTACCCTGGACCCTCTCTTCCAGAGAATCAGACAGTTCGGGCATCTACCAGTCTTCCTGGAGGGGTTCTATAATCTCTCCAATTCATAAGACCAGTGAAAATTCCTCCCAGAAAAAATTACAGCATGATTGCGCTGCTGTATATTGAGGCAAAGTACTTCGCCGGTACGTTACTGATAGATCTCCAGGACTGGGCTAAGGAGAATGAAATAAATCCCTCAAACCAAACTGGATTCTGTAAAGACACAGGTACAACAAGTAATATGCTAAGCATGTCACTACTTATTGACATGGCAAAGACAACAAAACAGGTGCTCCTTTTCTGTTCCTTCGACTTCAGGGCAGCATTCAAAAATGCCGATCGAGCAAGACTGTGGAGGAAACTGGCACATTGGGGAATCCAGTGAGCACTTCTGAACCTGCTAATACACCTCCACACTGACACATGGGTGCAGGTCAAAATAGGCAACGGCACACATCTTTCAAAGCGCATCCCAACCACCAAGGGGCTTAAACAAGGATGCGTGCTTGCCCCAACCTTGTTTAACCTCTATATGGCGGACATGAGCACAAACCCTAAACTCATGCAATGCGCACGCTCCTCAATTGGGTGGCAAGGCCCATTCCAGCATTTTATACACAGACGACGTGGTCCTGAAAAGCCACAGCCAAGTGGGCTTGCAACGCCTCGTCAATAAAATTCAAGAGTATGCAACGAAAACTCCCTAGAAGTAATTCATGAGAAAACAAAAACGTTGACAACAAAAGGCGGCAAACAATGCAATTACACCTGGTATCTGCAAATAATGCCTATCGCGAATACCCCCAATTACAAATACCTAGGGGAAATCATCGATGAAGGAGGACAATTTGCTAGTCAATGCGAGACAATCCGAAAAAAAGGGATGGCTTTAGCAACAACACTAAAGCAGCTAAAATCAAAACTAACAGACCCCATTATTCCCCCATTCTCCAGGTAGCACAATTAAAATATTACCTGCCATCACTCATGGAAGTGAAGCCCTGAGGGAAAGTGACTCAAAAATCCTGGACAGCACTGTAGCCAGGGCCTACAGAGTCTTCTTTAATATCCCAACCTACGTTTCTCCAGTGCAGATCCGGTTCGAGTTCGGCCTAACCAAACAACATCTGGCAAGGGTCTTACATAAACTGCTGGCATAAAATCAGGAACGCTCCCCTGAACACTCTGAATCACCAGCTTTGGCAAGAGATTCAGTTTAGAGCAACATCACCGGCCAGACAATTCCTAAAGGATTCTCTGGCCACCACCAGTCTCTCAGAGCTCTGGAAAACTCAAACCATCCACACGGTCTTCAAGCAAGCAGCGAAACTGTCAACAGTGAAACTCTCCCTAGTGGAAGATAAAGCTATCTTTGCTCGAAGAAGCCATGCCTGGATGACTATCAACGGATATAATTCACCTGGCATGCGGACATACTTAAGCCTGAGATATTCTAGGAAGACAAAAGAAACATTTTTAAAATACAGGTTAGGAATACTTCCAGCAATCCTGCACCTTCCACCATGGCTGAGGGAGCAAACCGCAAACACTTGCCGCTTGTGCGGCAACGGTATCGAGGACATGGCACATTTAATCTGCTTGCGCACCAACCAACAGGAGAGGGCACACCTACTCGAAGCGCAATTCAATCTGAGGGATTCGCACTCTGAGACAGGCTGTGATTGCATGCTTTAACCCCAAGGATCCGCAGCTAAACTGGGAATTAGTTAAATTTCTGACAAGCAGAACTCAAGCTGGAAAAGGCCTCACATTGCCAGTCTTGTTAGTAGCTAACGCAACCGCAATTACCACAACTGCAGATACCCCGCTCAGCCAAAGGAGGTGCCTGGTACAGGTTCCAGCACCATGGATGAACAAACAAAGGAAACGGACTGAGCCAGCCGCTGCCAAGCGCCCTGATTTGTATTGCTTCACAGTGGTTACATACCCCAACAATTGAATTTGCCAGGGCGAGGGCAACAAATTGAATCCAGGTCGAGGCTATACCACCAGATGCAGTCGCCAAGGCTCGTCAAACTTGCAAAGACTTGTGAACTCATTACCTCGGACATTACTCATTGTTTATAGTCTTTGTAATACCTTTCTTTTAAAAAAATGATTTTACTGTGTATTTTTGTAATGGTTTTATTCAATTGTATACAATAAAGTTACTTACCTACCATCACATGCTGTAAGGGTTTCACTCTCTAATGCAATCACCTTTGAACAGGTGGTCCGATCTACTGTTGAGGAGGAGTGTCAACTAAGAGCCATCCAGGGCCCTATTACTCAGTGCAGGAAGAACACCAGACCCTGCCGGCAAGCTAAACGTAATGTGTTTCATGGACATCACAAATGGGTGGTCATATCTGGGTATCATCTGCTCCCGTGAAGCTGCAAGCCCCCTTCAAACTCTACATGTGGCATATTAATGGGTAAAAAAAACAAGGTCTGTACCAAGAAGAAGTTCTACAGCTGGCGGTTAAAGCACCAGATACCTTGAAGTTGCACCTTTAAGCACCACCCCCACCATGCAGTTTTTTCCTGTATCATTCTGTTGTGGGAATTCTCAGCCACTTCTCCCCACCCCCTCACACCACCACTCCTCACCCCACAAGTAGCCTTCCCTAATATCTCCTAGCACTTTCAAGGCTTATGATGCCTTTATCTTCACCACAAGTATTCTGAATAGGTTTCCATGCTAGATAGGTGATATTCGTGTCTAATTTAAGATTACGATCTCTGTTCAGCAAGTTTTACAACTCAGAACACAGAATGCAAGACAGCAGACAGCAGCTGAACGTCGAAGCTATCTCGTTTATCAAAACCAGGACTGTTTCTGCCTCTGCACACCAAATTAGTTGTCATTAGAAACTCGGTTTGAAACCCAACATGTCAGCATAAATCTATGTCTTCAGCATTGCCAGATTTAGAAAGATCTGGGGTACCATTTCAGAGTGAGCTTCAGTGCTTGGCTCAGGTGCTAGGCCTCCCTGAAAAAAACTCATCCTATTTGCTTCAGAAAATTCAAAAGGCTCCTTTTGGGTTAAAGTGATGCATTTGTTTTAGTTGTAACAAATTGTAAGGCACCACATATCCCCAGGGCCTCAAGATAAGATCAGAGCAAAAAGCTTTGATACCTAAATGGCTGATGCCCTGCACAATAGAACCACCTCAAAGAAATAAGGAACTTGGTAAGAAGGGGATAGGCCACTCCCCAGACATCTACTGCTCCAACCTCTTCCGGGCTAACCCCTGAAACAGGGGAACTGATATTCCATTCCGACCATTCCTCCAATTCTTTGCTTTCCATAGATACAGCTTTCTCTTCAGTCACTGTAGACCAGCTCATGGAGAAAGTTAAGCCATCAAGGGACGACAGACATCAATTCATTCATTCATCATATGCCTTGGCTAAAAGAGTCCGTTAATGGAGAAGAAACAGAATACCGAGAGCAGACGCAGAAGACAAATCAAGTCTGAGCGGGGTATCTTTATGGCCTAAAACAGGAGTCCACAGCCTTTTCTATAGTAACTACCTATGTTCAATGACAATTATCCAGTGCTACTAATATTATTAATGGTGTAATAGTGACCACATTAGACAAGATTACGTTACTGGCCACGCTGTGCACATTTACTAAAAGGAATCACACCCGTGCATAAGGCGGGGATCTCAGCAGCAAAGCAGAAAAGGCTTTGCCAGTTGAAATGCATTTGCAAGGGCAGGACCTAAAACCCATAGCTGCAATTCCCTTGTCACAAAGGTAATGATGTTAGTAATAAATCTACCTAACTCAACAGGCAAATATCAGCTTCAAACATATTTTGCAAATTTAGGCAATTTGTGTCAGACATCAGTTTATGAGTTCTGGAAATACACACTTTATTTCATTATTTTCTTTACTGCACACAAGAGAGCCATTTACAGGTACCCCGAGAGTAACAATAGCTCACGAGCTACTTGTTGGAGAAGCCTGGTCTAAAACCATCTGAAGCTATTCTTTACCAAAGCTCCATAAGGTAGAGATGCGCTGTATATAGTAATAACCCACCACTAATTCTGGCTCTGGACTTGGCCGGTGTTGGTTGCAACAAACTGGATAACATCTCCATTGTGACGTTAGTCCAATTTAAACGTTGTCCAACCACAGAAATTGGAGACCAAAAAGAGGCATTAGCTCCAAGCGAAAATCTACAGCAAACTAAAGAGTGAACAGGACAATTTTGTTTTGGGGGAAAGCTCTAGAATTCATACAGCGAAGATGTCAACCTTAAAATGTAGGACGACCAGGGTTGCAAGCCTGCCTTGCTAACCGGGTGGCAGAGTGAAAATAAAAAGATTCACCAAATGCAAAGATCTTGTGGAAAGGCTGCTGGTTTGGAATGAAGTCAAGTTCCCTCAGCAGTGTAGAGTTACAAGCTAAAGAAAGATCCTAGGGAGCAGAGGAAATAACTGGAATGTTACAAGAGTCAGAAGTGTTAACCCCTTTACTGTCCTTTGAGGTTACTGAAGTGTCTCTTCAGAGCAGTCCCTCCTGTTCTTCCTGCCTCCATCTCCTTGCATGAAGAATCTGTCCTTTGCTGCGACGGATGCGTATTTTGCCTCGCCCCGCTCAGAATGGCTCGGGAAAAGCTGCAGTGGTCTAGGGAACCCGCATGAACGGACTGCAAAGTGTAATACTCCCCTGAGATTGGAGGAGACCCACCACCACCCCAAGAATCAAAGACTGCAGACAATCCCATTGGTCAGGACTGACCCGAGGACAGCCTCCTTCCCCACCCCCTCGACCTCAGTACAGGGTTCAACAATCGCCCATCATCTGGAGGAAAGGTGGAGAGTATCGGAGGTCTGTGATTCAGGGATGGAACCTATGCTGGTTGCGGGCTCCTATAAAGACTAGAGCCAAGTCTGGGACAAGACCCGAGAAGATTGTTGCATTGACAACTGCCAAGGAAAGGGACCCACCTGCCAGTGGAAAAGGCAATGGTTTTATCTTTTAGGAGTAGTGTGTCTGCGAGGGGGTGGTGGGGGGAGCTTCAGATTTCCCAACAGTCACGCTAATATATAATGTTGAAATACATTACACGAATAGAAGGGCTTAAGGGGCACTGGGAAGGGAGAGGAATGTTGGTTTGGTAAGGGTACTAAGTCAGGGAAAACACAATATTTTGTAAACTAACTTCATTTTTTAAGTCTTTCAAAACAGATTGTATGTATGTAATTGTATGTAAACATTTCGGGACAAATCCGACAGACACCTCACTATACCTGACCGAAAGCACCGGCAGCCAACTATTTAGCAGAAAATACATTTACTAGGGGTTTAACACCACACCCCCCCTGAAGTTACACACCTGCTGCCTAGCAGTGAAGTAAAAAGCCGAACTGACCAATAGTACCTCTGAGAGCCGTTATTGTCCAACGCCATCTCCAGACTCCAGGATGTGCCAGCCAGAGGCTCATGACTCATCAGTATCAGTCTCCTGCTGCTGTACATGAATTTCGAGGCCACAGGGACGTGCTCGGGATCGTCTGTCATTAGGGGGCGCCTCAACCCACCTTACTTCTGAACCCTCAGAACCATGCTCCTCAGCAGACTCTAGCTGCTTCCAGAGCGCTTCAGGATTATTTCAACTGCTTTACTTGGCTTGGGAATCTGGAGCGCAACCAAGAAGGAAGCTCTGAGTCTTTCCTGACCTGACAATCAGTGTGATATTTAGTTCTGCTTCTGAACTGCATCCAGAGCGGTCATTTGGTTCTTGTGGTCGCAGCTGGCTGCGGATCATGCCTCCAAGAACAAGCATTTGCCATGCAACAGGTCTCGCATCAGTTAGAGTTATTGGCATTGTAATTATAATTTTGCTTAATGTTTTTGTTTGTAGTGTAGTGAATGTATTTGACAGATAAAGAGCTGCATGTATGTGTATGCACGGGAGCGGTGACCCCGAACCATTGAGCCACTGCCACCCACAGCACTTAGAAGTCACATCCCCGCAGCCACTGCAACACAAACCGCACTACCACGGCCAGCTTTACAAACAGAGACACCGCAGCCTACGCACTTTGGGAAGTCACATTTCAGTGGACACAATACTCCAAACAGTCCTGGGAGTTGTCGTCTGCAGATACTATAGGCCGTACAGTACAGGGACGCCCACTCTTAGACACACAGAGACACTGGATTTACACACAGCACTTAGTTCACAGCACCACGAACACTACGGATGATGTAGAGGAGAACGCAGCGCCGCAGGTTGTGAAAGTGGAATCGAAATAAAGCTGCAAAACATATTTTCCACGAACGTTAGAAGTCACACTAGCAAAACAAATAAAAAGGTCCCCGACTTCTGAAAGTGAATGCAATGTGTATCTAAAAATGAAACGCCGAAGTTGGTTAAATGACATGCGCCATGGATGGAGAGTTAAACAGTGGGATACCACAGCATAGACTCTATTCAGAAGCCACACACTAACAAAACCAATCAAACGGTCCGCTGTTTGTGAAAGCGAAAGCAATATGTAAATGTTAAAGCCATGTAGAAAACGAAACGCTGAGGTTGGTAAAACGACATGCGCTATGGAGAGCTATGGTCTAGCGGAGAACGCAGCGCCGCAGTTTTGCAAGATAAAGATGCAAAACATGTTTGTGACAAACGTTGTGCCGCTAATTATAAAAACGCCATAAGTGCCGTATTTTAAAACGTTGCACCACTGTTTATAAAGTGAAGGCAAAAAATAAAGATTTAAAACATTATTATGACGAACGTTCCGCCGCGGATTGTAAAAGCGAACAACATACAATATACGCCATATAGTGTCAAAACATTACGTACTAGAAATGCAGCTTTGCTGCTATTGTTACTGAAAGTATATGTGGATAATAATACAGAAGCAATATATACATGAAAGCATGTAACGCCATGCAAAATCTCCAGTCCGGGTGGGCGAGGCAAGAGGGAGACAGGGAGAAACAAGCCTCACTTGCAAAGAAAAGCGAGCGTTTATGAAGCCAGTCAAAAGCATGGGTGGAGCTTCCACCCCACTTCCGAAGGAAACCCGACAACAATAGATCTCGCAAGCAAGCAGCGCATGCGCTGCAATGCTAGGCGAGATCTAACAAGCATTGGCATAGCCAATAGGTCTCACTTTTGGGACTTTATAAGTATGTTTACTTTTGCTATAATCGCGGCACGTGAAAACGCGGGTGCCGCGATTATAGCAAAAGTAAAGAAATAGATTTTTTTTCTATTTCTTTACTTTTGCTATAATCGCGGCACCGGCGCTTTACTTTTAACGGTAAAAGTAAAGCGCCGGTGCCGCGATTATAGCAAAAGTAAAAAAATACATCTTTTGCTATAATCGCGGCACCCACGCTTTACTTTTAACATTAAAAGTGAAGCGCGGGTGCCGCGATAATGACCCGTGAAAGAAATATGGCGGCTGCGCGGGTGGACGCTCGCGTGAACGCAAGCGCTAGGCCAGCCAAAGCGTGGGGTAGCAGCCCTCTTAAAACCCACCTACAAAATGTCTCGCCGAGCTGACTCAGCGAGACCTAAAAAGGGCTGAGAGCAGTGACCTGCAGGATCACGCGCGCTTTGAGGAGCGCTCTCTGCTCACTCAGACTTCGCATTGTTCTCAGCCCTTTTGCTTCGAGGCATGATCCGTCAGCCCTCCAGTGAATTTTCACAGAAGTTCAAAGGGACTGTTGCCCTCAAAGTCTAAATTCCGTCCAAAGGAAGAGGACATACAAGCACTGATTTCACTTCTGCGCTACATATCTAGCCAACCCCAGGTATCGCTAGTCCTGATGAGACCCCATTATCCCCAAGGGGTCGAAAAGCCGGCGACAAGATTATAGAGACAGACCACGTTTCCTCCTTTTGCCGATACAATGATTGATTTATTGCATCCACAAGTTGTTTTTTAACTGAAATTGCTGGCACACAACTGTATCAACCAACTACCACCTGTCTATGCCTTTTGTCACTCTGTTCTATCTTTGGTTTTGGTTTGTTTACACATCTGGGGTCTATTTGCAACTATATTTCTCCTAACACACTTTTGTATAATTGTGCACACTTTTTTTGTCATCTCTTTGAATTAAACTCGGTTCGGCTGAAGCATGTTACATACTGGTTTCTGTAATTGTAATTTTTACAAATGTGTTTATTTTGGCATATTGATCTTTCGGATTGAGCCCGCACAGTGATACCTGTGACGTTCATTAATAGTTCTCTTAAAATATTCAAAACATGCTGTTAAAAACACTCGACGGCAGCCAGAAGCAGGCCAAGAACCTTGTTGCAGATTACTCCGGTGAGACTCAGGAAGCGATGGCATGGCCTAGGTATACCCAACAAGTTTGAAGCGTGCTGCTGACAGAGGGAAAGTGGCTTGCTCACTGTAACGGGTGAAGCCCTCACTGTTCACTGGTGAGCAGGTGGAAAGTGGTGCTGCAGAAACGCAAAGTCCAACCTTCTCAGAAAAACCAAGCCTGCACCATCCTTTCTCTGCGACTCCCTGATTTGAAGTCAACCTCCAGTCCTGACTGGCCTTTGGCTGAGGTGTGGGTCACTTGTGTGATTAACGCAATATAAATACTACAGGCTCTTGTGCTGAAGAACTAAATATCACTCCGTGAAGTCCGCAACTGGGCCATCGAGCTGGCCTCTGGTGGGCTACAGGTTTTCAAAAACCCAATATGGGGCGAGGCAAAGCAATGCCTGACCAAGCTGGACAAATTCACTAACGCCTGAGGTGCAGGCTCAGACCAAGGAGGGAGAATGGCCAATCCAAGGGAGTCAGGTGGTCAGGCTATTCAGGCTTCACACACTGCCCTTGGGGATGAAAGCCAGGGAGATATGGGTGGACGCATCCTTTCTTAAACAGGATCTGCGCAAAACTGTGGACAGGGTAACTAAAGTCAAGGGTAAACTTCAGAACTCAAGGATACCATCCATGAACTGAACACCTCAGTGTCATACTCCTCTACAACATCAAAGGCCCTAGAAGTGTGTGCAGAAAATGCCGAGGGGCAGGTAAGAGAAATAAACTCCATTATGTGGTGTTCCCCAAGAAGCAGAGGGCACCAAAGCTGAACAATTTCTTGAAGATGAGATCTGAACATGGGTGCCATCAAAGCGATCACCTTGCTTTATCATAGAAAAAGTACACCACACTCTGACACAGGGACATCATATCCCACTCCTCCTGGAGCATTACCTCGCCCAACTCCTTGCTAAAACCCTTAATTACAAGGACAAAGGGCTAAACGCAGCCCGTACCCTAGAAAAAACGTTTTTTGAGTCCTCCAGCATCATGATCTTTATGTATTATGCATGCACAGTTTAACGTTAAATGAAATCCTTAGAGGATTTAAGGATTTTATGAACTTTAATGACATGATTTTTTTGGGCCAAATCAAAAGCCATCTTTAATGGCTAATCCTTGTTCTTTCACTCACCAGAAAATGCCTGAGAATGGGTGACCGAGAAATAAAGAGCTTTTGCGTCATCCAATTTGAAGCCACCCAGTGGACAAGCAAAGAAAAACAGAGCATGGGTTGTAGATGTCAATGACGAAGGAATAGGAGAAGAATACAGATTCACAGAGATGGCTGACGTGACACAGAAGAAGAGGAGTCACACCAATTGATAACCACTTCCACTCCTCCTTTCAGATCAAGACCATGAAACCAGACTGGAGATGACCTGCTGAGGATCAGAGGAGCACTGATGACTGGGGACCGGTGCATCTTAAGACATGTCATCGCTGCTCTCTGCGGCCAAGTTCTGGGGAAGAAGGACAGAGAGAAGTGATAGTGGAAAGGATTGGCTGTCTTCGATCTTCTGGCCTACGACTGGGAAGGAGCTGGTCCCATGAGTGGTCTGTGGGTAATGTAACGAGGTAGCACGTGTAGCATGAGGGTATATTTAACCGTCAGAACATTCAATAAGGTAAGGCGCACTTTAACTGCCTCATTGGTATATTGAATCATAAAGTTTGTTCAAGGCAACAGATGTTTCAAGGCTATAAAGATAGAGAAGGGGGAATTGCACAAAAGGGAGCTTCCTTATTTTTTGAGCTCAAGAATACACAGTTACTTTGCAAGGATGACAACGCGATAGGTCACACTCAAATGACGCCACATGCTGTCCGAATACTTACCACTCAAATGTCTCCAAGTCCAGAGTCAGTTGGACTTCCCAACACATCATCACGGTTCCTCCTTCTCACATTGGGCCAATGTAAAAAATGGGGCCTGTTCACAAGTGTAATTGTACATGTGAGTAAAACTACAACTGTAAGTATACTCTTACACTTTTGAGTAGCTTTGCTACTTTTGTTTATTTATCATTTGTGAGTGTAAAGTTACTCAAAAATTAAGACTTGCTGGCCTCCACCGGCTGAAACAGTGGGGGGAGCCACATTTACAAAGTCCAACAGCCAAAAGGAGCAGTAGTAAGTCCATCACCACAAACGGGCAACCACTAATACTGCAATAAACTTCCATAGGAAGAAAATAGGGAGGCATAAAAAAATTCCCAAAGGAAAATATTATTTTTGACTTTTCGAATATATATAAATTACATTTAGTATTTAAAAACAAATAATGCATATTTTAAGAGTAAATAACTTTAATGATAAGATATTTGAATAACCTTTTAGGAAAAAATGTAACTTTAATTTAGTTTTCTCCTAAATAATATCTTGATTAGTCTTGCAAGTTTCCATCTATGTTCCTCCATCAACACTTTGAAAACAGATTCAATAAAGGGACAATTTAGCCCCCTAATACAAACAAGATTGAGAAGGAAGGAGGAAATAAGGAGCCAGCAAGAACAAGAAAACACCAAACAAAAAACAAAAGAAAATCTGAAAACCGTACAACTGAAAACAACTGCTGGTAGAGAACACAAATGACTTGGTTGATTCTGTTAGGTTTGGTGAGTTTGTAGTCTACATATATTACTATCCTGCGATGTGCTTTGCTTGACTAAAACCGCAGATAACTATTGTCCCTAATGCATTAATTGTAAGTCCATTGCCGTAATTGTAGTGAAGAGGGCCAGTAGACATGGACGACTGGGTCTAGGACGTGCAGGCCCCGTCGAGCTGAGTCCTCCTCAGATTCTGTTCTTTGGAAAAGCCAGAGATCCCATGTAGAGCCCCCGTCTTCCTTATCAAATCAGGCACCCCCACCCCACCGTCTCCCATTTATATGAATTTTAAAGGGCTTTCAAATTTTCACGAGGAGGTGCATTTGATCCCTCAAAATAGAGGATAATCTTTCCGTGGCATTAATATGCAATATTTTTGAACATCACAGTCCAAGAAGGGGACACCTTCAAACGCACTGGCATCAGTGTATGGCTTGGATTAGTTTGTAGTTGTATCTGGGTGGATCGGGAAGAGCTCCTCACCTTCTGCCTTGGATTTTTTTATCTGATCAATGACACAATCCCCCCGTTCTCTTAGAGCTGGGACAAGCCCCATTCAAGACCAGCGAGTCCTTCAAACCAGGTAGAAAATCCAGATTACGGATGAGAGAAGACATTGGCGGTGAGTAGGTGGTTGCTTTCATCCATCTGATCAGGTCGTGCAGTGACTTAGAAGTTTGTCTATAGCATATAGGAGATCTTAAGATGCAAGTCTGTGACGTAGGAGCAGACAAAGCAAGAGGTGAAGGGGAACACAGGAGGCCACCTCCTCAACAGCCAGCCATGGTTTTATCCAGTCAGACCCCAATCACTCAAACGCCGGCCAGAGTCGCACTTCCACAGTATAGCGGGGTATATCTGGGAGTAACAAAAGGCCCCCAGAGGGTTTCCTCAGGAGGGTGGGATGATGGGGGGGGGGGGGGGGGTGCAGTCCTAGGATTTTTCTTTCCACACAAACTGAAGGAGGCAAGACTGAACAGGCGTGAGTATCAGAAAGGTGAGAGGAAGGGTCTGCACCGCATACAACAAACAGGAGAGGAAGTTCCTTTTTATGCTAGTGATCCAGCTGAGCCAAGACAACTCCCGTAAGTCCTATCCAAACAGATCCTTAAAATATGTATATGCTATTGGCAGGACATTATATAGCAGACCAATTATTTGGCATCTGGACGCCTAGATATTTTGATGGGCCCTCTCCGTCATGAAAGCCGTTCTTTAAGAGATGAGGGAGATCGACTTGGGCAAAGGTTGGTCACCATCATTCCTAGTGAATTAGATCCTTAAATCCAGATGCCTCCGATAACCGTTCTCTTTGTGGGACCAGAGATGCAACTGAGATCGACATATTTATTAGAAAGCATAGCATATTGTCTTCCAAAAGAACTTGTATATCCCAGCCCCAGCAGTGAAGCTCTTGTTTCATTGTTTTTTATTTATTCTTTGTATTAGCAAATCAATCACGAGAGTAAAGAAAGGAAGCGACAAAGGACATCCCTGTCTTTCTCCTCAGGTTTTAGCTAAGCTGTAGGAAGTCATAGTTGGGCAGAAGGATGATTTAGCAAGAAACTTTGGAGACGAAGCCCCAATCTACGCTGTCAAAGGCCTTTGTATCGAAAGAGAGAAGGAACATCAATATTTTTGGCCTCTTCAGCAGATGGATAAGATTTGCTGCCAGATGCATGTTATTGCATGCCTGGTGGCCAGGCACAAATCTTGCACGGAGCAAGGAAATCAGTGTTAACAAGCTTGGTACTGTATAGCGACCAGGATCTTAGTGAAACTTTTGATATTGTAGTTATGGAGAGCATATGAGCAGTACGAACCACAGAGCTTAGGATTTGTAGGGCTTGGGCAAAGTCATTATGGTTGACTCCATCATGGTTTCTGTAGTCCTCTCCACCTGTCCTACATAGTTATAAAGTCTTGCTAAAGGATCAGCCAAAATGTCCTGGAAAGCTTTATAGAATATAACTGAGAATCTGTTAGGGCCTAGAGTTTTGCTTCAAGCCATACCATACATTGCTAGCTACACCTCTAGCAGTGAGATTGACTGCTACAGCTCTAATATCTGCTCCCGGGATAATTCTGGGGATGAATAGCTCTCCAAATAAGCATCTTGGCACAGAGGTTTCATCGCCCCACACCAATAGAAGGTAGAATAGTAATCTTAGAAGGTTTGTACTATTGCAGGTGTTGAGCGCATCTTGATCCCATCAGTATTCCTAATTGTGTGAATATGGTTACAGGTTTGAATAGTTCACAACTTATAGGCAAAAAGTCTATCAACCTTGCCCCTACCCCCGCCCCCACCGTGCTCTTAGTTTATTATCTTTGGGCTGCGTTCAGCAGATTTCTGGTGGCTTTCCTTAGCATAACATGCTTTAGTTCCCCTCTAGCTTTAGTTATGGCTATATTAGTTCTAGGTGATGTGTTAAATGTATATTGCCTCTTTTAGGGAGATAATTAGAGACTCTAGTTCATCCATCTGGTATCTATTGCACTTTTGGTAAGCCGAAATATGGGAAATTAGTTCGCCCCATATCACTGTCACAGCTGCATCCCATACCTTTCCTAGCTGGAGTGCGCCCATGCAATACTCTTTAAAACAGTGGTGCAGGGAATCTGCTATCCCGTTCTTAAGTGTGATGTCCCTGAACGCTACTTCATTAAGACACCACATCCCGGGGTCTAGAGACTTGTGAGTCGAGAGTCCTAGACTTAGGTCTGAGATCTGACCATTCTCCTATCACTCAATCGATAAGATCTAATACAGACCAAGAAAAATCAATTCTAGAATCCATCTTATGCATCCCTACAATAAAACAAATAGTCCCTCTCGTTTCCATGTAGGGTTTGCCAAGTGTCAATTAGTCCTAGGGCTTCAATCCCATTTGCCAAGTCGTCGACTCAGCCACCTACACCTGATCTTGAGGCCGAGTAATCAATCGAGTCATCAAGTACTGTGTTGAAGTCTCCAGCCACTACCAGGTAACACAAAGTAAAAGTTTTCACTTTATGGAACAATTTAAGAAAGAACTGTCTATTCTTGTTGCCTCCATAAATGTATACAACAGCGATTTCCCAGTTCTGAAATTTGCCTCTAATTCCTACCATGCTCATCTATTGGTAAATCGTTTCACAAAAGGATGGCTGTTGGGACGGAATAGTCCTGTGCATGGTAAAGGACATGTACCGCTCCCCTGAGTGCCCAGATGTACTATTGTCTGGGTCCCTAATGCTGGTTTTTGCTATCATACGCAAACACGGATCATGCATGTGCGCCATGACATAGGCCAGTCTCATGGATTTTGGTCTTGTCGGACTAAAAGGGGCACCCAAAGTGCTACCCTCATAGTGGTGGAAGGTTACTGCCTTCACCAGGAGTTCACCAGCATGAGCGTTGTGGTGGCAGCATATCATGTAGTGAACAGTAGGTGTCCATTTTAACCTGTGTCACTGAAGTAAGGCCTAGAGGCTCACGCACTTTTTAAAACGTTCTGCTACTGTGTACTTGACTTACCCATGGCATACATCAGTTAGATGTAAAGTACTGCTGGTTGTATGTGTGCCTGGGAAGGGTACAGTACAGGTGCAGAGCAGTGGTGTGCAGCATATCCATGGTGAGTGCATGTACTGAGAAAATGTATATCTGCGAGGGATACACTACATGAGAGATTTAGTGCTGTGCAGTGCTTGCGCAGTGGAAGCATATGCTGTGTATGTGCGCTTGCGAAAAGTACAATACAAAGGTTAAGTGTTGTGCAGTGCACGCATGAGGAATGTGTGCAACTGAAAGTGTGTGTGTTTGCAAGTAGCACACCACAGTACAACATAGAGAGGCTACAGTACTGAACAGGAAACAAGGAACGGAGATAACAGTACTGAATATTGTGTGTACTCGGTCCATAAGCTGAGTGCAGGTGTGCCTGTAATGGTACATTACATGGAGGACCCTGTGTTCCACTGTGGGAAGCCCAGGCCTGCCTGGAGAAGACATGAGGTGTAGAAGAATCCCCAAAGACAGATTTGCGTATTGCTGCATTCCTGCGAGGTAGGTGGGGGAGGGAGGGAGAGGGGCCGATTTCAAGTCCTGGGTATCTCTCACCAAGCCCTAGCCCTTCTGTCTTCATTCCTTATGGACAGATCTAAAAAGGTTAAGGTACAGCACTTTTTCTCAGAGGTCTTCTCCCTGCCCTGTGGAATGCCAAAGGGCTCATCATTAAGCTCCAAGCTCTTAAATCTTTGTGGCCCCCCCCTCGCAGCAATAATTCAGAAATTCGGGATGAAGGTAGTGTCATATGCTGACGACACTCAAATTATTGAGTCAATTCCCAAGAATTCATGCTCGATAGCAGAGAATGCCTCACGATGCATGTCGGCAGTGGCAGAATGGATGTATTGTCATTTTTTTTTTTTTAACTTAATGGGGAAAAGGCTGAAGTGATTGTTGGTGTAGGATCACCTAGCTGAAATAGTAGTTACTGGCCTCAATCTTTAGGAACCTGCCCGACTCTGGGTAAAAAGGCCAAGAACCTTGGAGTTCTGATAGATACCGAAATCAACCTCAATGCCCAGGTGAATTGTACAGTAGCAACCTGCATCTGGATTATGAGGATGCTTAAGAAAATCTTTCCGCTTATTCAGCAGTCTGCCAGTAAACAGGTCGCTCTTGCCCTAGTAATGTCCAGATTCAACTATTGCAACTCACTGTACCTTCTGTCAGCTGCCTCATACAGTTGCAGCGGCACCCATTCCTCCTATTTCACCAAGTTTCTGGCCTCCCTCTTGTTCTCCAGCAGCAGGTCCAGCGGAGACACGTTGTGATGGGTTTCCTCCTTGAACACCCTCAGTAACTTAAACATTTACATGAGTTTCAATTAATTCTACACATTATTTTGTCATTTTTAATACAAGTAAATGTAAACATTTTATTTTAGGTGGGGTTATGTTTAATACATCTTTAATATGTTATTTATTTTAATATATATATAAATTGATTTCACAATGAGGTTAAAAACAGTTAATAGTTTAAGGATACTACTAACAACTTTTCACACATAGGCAGAGGTCTCCGCCATTTGGGAGGGCTAAATATGAAAAAACGATTACATATATATCTCAATATTAGAAAAATATAAAAATACAGCAAATAATTTCAATTTAAAATGTAGTTACTTTGACTATGTTAAATTACATTTATTTTCCTGAAATTTAAATTATAAACAAATTATATATTCTTTTTATTATCTACTGAAAATTATAGAAAGTGAAGGATATAATTAATAGTAATTAAATTAAAAAAGAATCAGTATTACATCAATTTTAATATTTAAGAAACAGTTAAACTATGTAAAAGTTGAATAAAAATGTATTTTAGATAATTAATTGTGAAATTAAATGTATTTATATTTTAATTAGTTTAAGTAAATCAATTTAAGATTATTTCCTAGTGGTTTTTATTTTAAGTCCCTACCTTCATTATGTTCCATGGAAGATTGCGGTGGTATCAGTGGTTCTGGACTTACTCCATCTTTGAGCTTAGGTACATTCTCACTGTTTTGGCTCCATTGTAACTGTAGTAACTTTAGAAGTGCAGTCTGTGAATAGGAATGGGCTTACTCTTTTGGGGAGGGTGCATGTCCCTCCCTAAAACCCTCCTCACTCCTATCCTAAGACCTCACATTTTTAGTAAGTATGCCAATTTTCCCAACCACTCCCCTTTCTCTCCTACATTTACTTCAAAAATATATACGTACATATGCGGAGACTCCACAGTCGGGAGGAGATCTCCACACAGAAAAAGATAGGAGAGGTGGAATCTCTGAATGTAGGCTTGTGAATAGCATTTTGTTGTATGTTGATAGAGCAACTGTAGTACAATTAAACATACTGCAAAGTTCAGTTTGTGAATAGGCCCCAAAATGTCTGGCCACCAGGTAATGACTTGGTACGTCAACGGTTTTAACAACAAGACTTACAGGGGGGCAGTCCTCCAATTTACAAAATCATGCTCCCCGATGCCCTGCTTCTGTAAGAAAACCACCTTTTTGGAACAAAAGGTGACTTCGTAGGGCGAACTTGTCATATCACATAGGGTTCAAAAGAGTATGCAGAGGGCTGTCCATACTACTATAAAGGTCCTTTCCATTAACCGTCACAGAGGTCAGGGTTGAACTACAGGGCTGCAATGATTTTATTTCAGGTCAATTAACTAGGAAAGTCCTTGGAAAACTCAAAGGCCTAGAGGTCTGGTTCCCACTGCGGACGGCAGTCACAGGAGTGGATTCCAATACAATGATGAGTAAGGATGTGGGCTTTTCAATATGTGGCGCACCTGGAATCCCAATGGCAAGAGGAGAGAAATATTTCACCTGGCCACATAAATCACTTTCAAGAATATACTATTTTTATCTCCCAGCCACTGAACTAACATGGGTAAGATGGGTTTGTGTCCTCCCCAGGGGTATCTAATCATTTCCCAATACCGCCAGGCCGAGCATAATCAGGAATGGGCAGTGCAGCATAGACAACTCAATGCCTGGTGACTAATGAATGATAAGTTAATTAAATATATGAGGACTTGAAATTAGCCTATTTTGCAATTAATGAATGCTCAATTTCCTCAGCGTGTCCACTCTGGGAGGCTGGGAAGGTGGTACTCTGGGCAATAGCAAAGGAATACTTACAGAATAAGTAGGTCTCCGGTAAGGTTAGGGGGGCTTATGGTGGCATTTGTTGGTCTCCACCAAGATATCCTGCGGGGGTACCGGGAATCAGTCTAGGCATCTTGCCCAAAGTGTGTTGTCCAACAAACATGCAGGTCCCACTGATTAGTAGGAGCTTCATGGCACTACCAACGTTGGTTGGGCTCTTATTTAACAGTCTGAGTAGTTCAGTTATGATTTTCTCAGAGACTCCTACTCACCTCCAAATAGGAGACATCCGTGGTGGGAAGGAAAAACTTGCCTCAGCTGAGTAGGTATACCCTATGTATTGGCTGTAGGTTATTCAAGCTTGTAAGATAAAAAAATTACCACATTGTGCTAAACCCATCTCCTTAAATTAATTTAATAAATTGCCTTTTCTTTAACAATCACCGATCAAACTGAGGACATTGAAGAGCAAGAAGTTAGATTAAATATTCCCCAAACTTGCAGACATGAAGATAATCTGAAATTATTATATTACGGCCTCCCAACAACGGGTAGTGACGTTGCCTTCAAGGTTGAGGCACACTAGGCATTCAGAACAGAGGTATTCTACTCTTGAGTTAAATTCCCAGCTGCGGATGTACGCAGAAAATTGTTTCACACTTACATGGAAGATGAAATATCAGAGGAATATTTTCCATATGTGGACAAAGAAATTCCGTTAACTTGCCAAGAGCACAAACTGGTTTTTGAAGGCACCCTCCCGCATCCCGTAAAAAATGAGGATCGGTCCACTCAGTAAAGGAGCGACTTGGCTGATACTTGCTGCTTATGCACCACATCCCACTCTTGATGATTTAGATGCTGCAGAAATAACTACACTATACAAAGATAGAGTCAGAATTTACAGAACCCTCACGCAGTACATTATGCTAACACTAACAGTTAAACCTGCAAAAACGGCTCAGGTTGCACAACCACAATTGACTGCTATGGGTATCAGCCATCAAACGCTAAATGCCTTTATGGGAAAGGTTCCCACCAGACTGGAGCACATTCCGTTCTGGATAGCACAGAAAATAAGCCAGCATGAAGGGGGTTTTCCCTCATACGGGACCACAGGATAAATACATAATAGTAACAATATGCTTGCTAATGGGGATGGTCCCCTTAGTGGAAGATTGTACCACTTGGGGTACAGTCTTCGCTGAAGTTTACACCAGAACTCATGGTACCCCCTCAATAGCAGTTTTACCTGAGGTACTGAAACAAGTACAGAATGAGTACGGGAAAGGACCTGACCTGGACTTGGAGATGAAACTGATGGGCAATTCTGCCGCAGTATCAACAATTATGTTAAGTAACATAAAGGGGGAAACAGCAGCATTGGCTATACACCAACGCAGGGGGGAATTCACTCCTGCACAGCAGGAAAGTAATTGCCTAAAATTATCGAAGAAACCTATGCAAGGCTAGGTAGAGATAATTTGGGAGCCAGATCTGGGAAACCGCAGGTCAAAAGAAATTCTGAAAAAGATAACTCCAAGCAAGCAACTGATTCTTCCAAGAAGAAATGGGACAAAGAAAAAAATAATAAACAAAACAAGACACAATCACGGGGTGGGTCAGCAGGAATCCACTGACTAACAAATACAATCTGAGATACCATGATATCAGAAAGCCTGACAGGTTTCAGGATACAGATACATATTGCTCTCGTTCATTTCAGTTCAGAATGCAGATCAGAAGAGCGCGTGAAGTCAAAAAGGGAAACCCATTGTACTTCAGATTAGATACTTAAAGAGCACAATCAAAAGACTCAAAAACCTCAATTCAAAAATAAGAAGGTTGCAAGGATTAAGATAAGACATGCCCAGACTACTGAGGACTCTGCTTCTGAACTGGGAATGGGCAGTGATGATGCTGAAGGGCTCAACCATAGCACCTCAACCTCAGACACCCATATTGATCTCAGACAAGCCTCTAGTGGTTGTTTATTTGGATCACTGCGGCCCGTTACTCTCAGACGGAGCTTACAAGTACATCTTGGTGGCGGTGCATTCATGCTCCATATTCCTGTGAAGTGGCAGCTAATCAAGGGAGTGCTATGGGGCGGTGGGGCAGGGGGGGGGGTAGGAAAATCCGGCATACAGCCAAACCGAGTTAAGTGCATAAATAAATAAAACTAATTACATTGCGCGCGCTGCAACCCAATCGGCAATGCAGTGCGCGCAATGTCATTCGTTTTATTTATGTACTTAACTCAGTTCGACCATATGCCAGATTTTACTACCCCCCCACCCTGCCCCTCCCCCGCTCTGCCGCCCCGCAGCACTCCCTCGAGGAGCTGCCACTGTTCCTGTGGATTTGGCCACAGTACTCGACTAACGCTTAAACTGTTATAAAGGATTTGAGAGTCTTCATCAGGACATACGCAATTAGCATACTACAATCTGGCCAGGACCCGGCATTTAGCACTTGGGCAAACAAAGAAGCCATGGGAGGTTTGGGTGTGGCCTCACGGTAGACCTACCCTACCATCCTGAGGGAAATTCGGTAGTTGAGAGGAAAACCATGACTTTAAAGCAGTTCTTAACAGCAAGGGTATGAGGTTCAGGTGGTAGTTGGGTCAATCACCTATATGGGGTTCAGAGGGCACTCAATAACATGCCAAGAAAATCCCTGGGGGGTCGTATGCCTTACGAACTCCTGTTTGGTGCGAGAATGTGGGTACCAGACATCGGGAATATAAGTGCAGTTGCGGCGGACCACCATTTGACATCAAAGAACATTTGGATGTTTTACAGGAACTCAATGAATTCTGGGGTGCACAAAGCAATGTCTACTTAAAACCTACTGCAGAAGTGAAGGTCGTACCGGCAAGACCTGCCTGGGTCCCAAAGATTGAGGACCTAGTCAGAGAGAAAATTGTGGACAAGAAAGAATTAGGGCAATCTTACAGAGCGCCTGTAGCGGTCCTGCTGTTGAAGGTACTTCTGCCCCTTGACGGTCGCAGAGATAAAAGGTTTGTCTCTATTGATCTAATCAAACCACACTATGTGGCTGATTCTCAACAGTAGGTCGTACGGGCTCCTGGGTAGCCGTGGCACTCCACTCGCTACCATTCAGGAAGTTCATATGAAAGCTTTAATAACTACAGAAGATTTCCGCTCTCCAAAGAGAAGCTGTAAACAAAAATGATGTGATATTTCTTCCTGTTGAAACAACTACTACTGTACAGTCAACAAGTACAGAAATCGCAATTAAAAAATGTGAATAGGTGCTTATTTATCATATATTGCGTTGTGATAGCATTAAAAATAGGGTGTATGGCACTAGACAGTAGATGCTAACCCATACACCTATGTGAGCTGTATTTTGCTTTGTCAAGCAAGCTGAGAACTCCATTCTAGAGCATATGGTGATACTTGGCATTACAAATAGGGTGTATGGTGCTATACAGTGAACGCTATTCCATAGACTTATGTGGGCTATATCTGGCTATGGCAGGCAAGCTGAGATCCTAACTCTAGAGATTTTGAGTTCGGATATTATATTCTTTTACAGGAATCTGAGGTGCATGTGAAATAGACTGCACCTCGTGAATTTTTGTGGATCTCTCTGAAATACTATGGAGACAGGAAACATTAAGTAAAGGTATGCATGTTCTTTTTCACCCCAACCCTTCCCCATTTTTTCCCTCCTCCCCTTACGCTTTCCACCATCCTTTCCCACCCCCCATCCTTCCTCATTCTCCTATTTCTGATTATCTATTACGAGACAAATTGACATTAAAACATCTTGGTTGTGTGAGGTCTTTATATTCTCACTTTCTTCCTTCCACATGTTATTTCTTGTTATAAATTATGAGAATAATCATTGGAAGAAGGCGTTTTAATTACGAATCACAATGTATCTGACTTAGAGAATGGGTCTATCGCTTTCCATCTTTTACTATTCTGTCTGAGATTATATATAGAGACATCCTTTGCTGGGGTGATCAATAGAGTGGTCATACAATGGTTGTTTGTAGATGGATTGATCTATTAGTTAGTTATACCAATAAGGTGGTGGTCTGTTTTACATGAGTTTGTAAATATGTATATAATACAAGTATTTGTATATGAAATTTGTTTTTGAAGATTTTTTTTTTAATCTTTTTTCTACTTTTTGTATAAATGATGGATATTCCTCAGGTATAGGTGTGTAACCTTTTCTGCAAAATATTATGGTTCATATTGATATAATGTTTGTCACTTTGTGATTATATTTCATGTTGATTACTTTTTGAAAAGCATGTTTCTATAGTTATTTTACATTTGTTTGTGTTGTTAGTCCTGTGCCTTATGATTTATATGTAATATGCATGTTGTCTTGTCATGTTACAGCCCTGATGAAGTTCCCCTTGAGGGAATGAAACGCGTTGGCTGACCATTTTTTATCAACTGAAACTCACTTACAAATTAAATAAAGAGAATACTTGGTTAGAACGTTTTGGTTTTTTGGACTGTCTGATCCCGACACCCCCGTTTAATTTTTATGCCATATGGAAAAGTTAGACCAATGTCCTTTTACCATGGCTGAGACACCATCCACAGACTGGATAATCCATGGTTACATCCCCCTATGTCACGACTTTCCAATTCCAATATTGTCTCCAATACCAACAGGTAGTCAGATATGAAGCACTAGGGGAAGGTTGTGTGCAAGGATACTGGGAGTTACCATTCAGGTTTAGATGCAAGAATGGGGACACAGAAGTTTTCCTTAGTGGTTCCGACTGAGAGGATGCTTTTAAGTGGGTCCCTAATTTGCAAGGACATTTCTTTTCATGGAGCATGCAATGCTTCTATTACGAACTTGTCCTGTTATCTGAAGCATTCTCCGGCTGCCGTGATTCATCAGGTTTTCAAGCTGCTCTCGAATGAGAGCCATTTCATGTTGAATGATCAAGGTTGCTGAGGAATGAAACCAGACATCGCTTATCTGGTGACGGTTTATTCCATAGTAACTTGTTGCACACAAGTGCTTCTTTCCACCTGCCCGCACAGTTAGGGAGGCAACGCTATGGCCTTCGATAAATGTTTCCATCATATGCTTCGATTCTCTGAGCAAACTGACAGCAATGCTTTTTCATAAGGATGTGGCCTTAACTTCAGCCAGCGAGACGTTTGATCTCCAGGTTGCAAGGTCCTCGTCTGAGATACAGACACTGCTCCACACTAAGTTCCCTCTGCATTTGGGAGGCTGGTTCGACGTATCTTTAATATGTCTGATACAAAGGGAATAGTGCACTTTTTTAAATGTATCGGCTCTGGACTAGTTAGCACATTTCAGACGATTTTTGGAGTTATACCATCTTTCATGTACTCCATGTTGGGCAGCATTTTTCGAGGGCTCACGCTTGTCCTGCTGCTTGTGGAGGGAATCCTGATTTTAATTTTTCTGCTCCACAATAGACATCTCAGTTAAACCCGGAATGGAGATAGTACTGCTTGTGCTGCAGTGCCGTGAGCAAATGGTACACTGCTTTGGCACACCTCCGCTTCGAGAACTGAATGAGCACCGATTCTTGTCCTTCAGGCCAGTTTGGCTTCCTTGCGTACACCCTGTATTCCGCTGCCTGCTATGCAGCCATGGGTGCATTTTGGATCTATGCCTAGGATCATAATCAGTTGCGTCACTGGACATAGAAGTACTGAATGACCTCCTTAAAGGCCCATGTGTATTTTTGTCCCCAGCGCTTTCCATTGGTGATTAATGCATTCTGCGAGCCACCTTGGGATGCTTTGGCTCCTAGTGAAATGGACACAAACTCAATGATAGGCTTACAGGATGCAGTCCCTCCCCTCAGCGGCTGCTGTGATAACTGGATCGGATCACC
Source organism: Triturus cristatus (assembly GCF_964204655.1). Classification (NCBI taxonomy): domain Eukaryota; kingdom Metazoa; phylum Chordata; class Amphibia; order Caudata; family Salamandridae; genus Triturus; species Triturus cristatus. The sequence continues at coordinate 70,781,206 of NC_140593.1, forward strand.
TTTGCTCCATCAACCTGCTTCAAGGTGTGCCTCTTGGACAGTCATCTGCGGTTGTGGGCAACAGCAATGTTGTGTCTACTACTTGGAACACAAACAATTGGCTTTTTCCGTGTGGGAACAATTTGACATTTAATGGATCAAAACAGCTTTTTGATTTTTCTAGGCACCATGTCTTTCTGCGTCCTTGGAATTTCAAATAGTATGATGACTTTTAGGCTTTTATATGAATATTTTAAAGGGAAGCTTGCTTTTAGATGATTTTAAGAATAGTTTTTTTAACCTTTTCATAATTTTGTTTCATTATAGCATGTTTGGTTTTTAGATAGCTTTTGTATATCAACCCTTAGTAAGAGGAGTGGGTGTTAAGTTACCGGGTTAGACCCATGTAGAGAAGCTGCTCATTTCTTGCATTGTCTACTTTTTCACAATAAAATTTCTGCTGTGAACTTTTGCACATATTTGCATACATGACAATGTTGGATTTGTTTCTCTGAATCTACTTTGTTTACACATCTAGCTTCGCACAACATTATCACGATGCCTCAAACATCATGTACAAGGCCTCTTTACGCAGTATGTACAAATGACGTTCTACCTTCATCCACGGGGCGACGGAGCTATCTACATACCCAGAACATCGCTAGTCTACAACGTACATCGCAAGGCTGCTTTCTATTATAAATAATGAGCATCCAGATAGATTAGCAGAGGAAGCACTTCAGCTGACACTGAGGGTCCCTGCATGCTGAGACTTCACCATGCAGCGGTCTGACATCTTTGTGAGGGGTGTCCAGTTCGTGACCAAGATGGGGTCCTTCATTCTCTTCTGCCAGGTAACGGGGTTGGATCGTCCCTTGAGGAGATTCATGACTCTACACCTACACACACTCTAGATACACCCGGAGTAGGGTTTGCATAGTAGGAGTCTGCCTGAATACTGCCTTGTTTAAATGCCTGCATATATACTCTGTTTTAGCACCATGGTCAAGCTGTACCTACTATTTACTCTTTTGGAGTTTTTAATCACTTTCGTCTGCTTCTGTCTACTGATTATTGCAGCACATGTATTCTATACAAGAAGAACGTTGGTTTAATAAATATATTGAAAACGTCCCTCTGTGTATTCTGTAAATCTCGGAGTACAACAAGGCACGCGTGACTGAGCGAAAAGTTCTGATCTGTTTCCACGATCCCTTAGGGGTCAGGGTCGTCATGTTCAGTGGTTTCCAGAACCATTTGCCCCATGGTAAGGTTAGGGAGCACTTACGGTGGCACTGTGAGCTAGCTGGTCTCTAGGCCAACATATCCTGCAGGGGAGCCGAAAACAGTCTAGGCACCTCGTCCAAAGTTTGTTGTCCAACAAACGCGCAGGTCCTATGGATTAGTTGGAACTACACGACAGGAGGGAAACTTTTATATTGGCTTGCCACTTCAGAAAAAGCAACTAGGATTACAACCGAAATTAGACACCCTGACAGGTAGAGAGAGGTCGAAGTGGCAATTCTGATCTTCTACAGTACACTGTACTGAGAGCACACATTATAAGACAAGGAGAGAGTATCTCCATTAATAAGCCATTTATCTTGCTGCACAATGAATAATGTAGATTGCGACATATTAGATCGTCCCGTAACAGTGGAAAAAATTGCAAAGGGTGGCTTTGAAATGTAGGTGGGCAAAATGACAGGCTCCAACAGCTCTTTAAATTATTTAATTTGCTTTTATCCCCACACCTACCTAATTTGTATAACAAACTCATTGACTTGGGCACCTGCTACCCGATGTGGATCTAGCTACAATCAAAGTCCTACTGAAACCAGAATGGCAGTTTGAAGTCTGTGCACCCTCCAGTCCAATCTTCTTAACGCAGAAAATATTTTTTTGATGCTAAATTACTGGCAAATAGACTTGGGGAGGTTGTACCCACATTAATACTTCCGGACCAAAACGGCTTTATGCACGGCCTAGGAAGAGACCAAGTGATGCTCGCACAAGCGCGTGAACTGTTATTTTAATTAATTTGTAAAACGCCTGGTTACTCCAAACAGGAGTATACCTGTGCTAAGATTCATTCTCCAGTACATGCCCCAGACAGTCACCCCAGAAAACCCAATGGTCAGTTAAGGCTGTCTAAATAACCAGGCTTTGAGATTCTTGTGGAAAGCCAGTTCAGAATGTTCCTGTCTGAGAGCCAGAGGCAGCGTGTTCCACAACTTAGCTGCTAACAAACTGTAGGAGCAACCTCCCATGTGCGCTTTTTAGGTCTCGCCTAGGCAGCGCGCAAGCGCGGCATAGGAGGACCTTTAGCAGTCGTACAGCTCTTTTTCGAAGCACATACTCGTGCTTGTGGCAGCAGACAGCTTGAGAGAGTGCGCAGCAGTGCAACACAAGCACGAATAGGTGCTTTCAAAAAGAGCAGACTGCTCTCTCCAGCGCGCGTGCACCACTCGCGGGTGCACCCCTCCGCCTCTCTCTCCCGCTGCAGCGCGAGTCGCGCGCGCTCGTTTCATTTGGTTTTTACACTCGAATTTTGTCCACTCCAGTGGCGAACTTGGCGAACACCTGGCTCGAAATTTGGACAGGCCACCAAGGCAGTCTAACTTTGTTGCCTTTCTTTTTCTGCTCTCACACTGTTCCCTTTTCTGTCCGCATTTGTCTTTTGTTCTTCCTTTTATCTCTCTTCCACCTTGATTTTCGCTTTTTGTTTCACTCTCTGTCCCTTCTCTTTGTCTCTGACCCTTTTGTCCTGGCCTTTTTCTGGTTTCTCCCTCAGAGAAATAAGTGGTTAGAATATTGATAAATGGGTCAGTCTTTCCTTTCGTAACCCTTCCCTCTCTATCCACTTCTTTTTATTTTCTCTTGTGCTCTGCTCTGTTCACATTTCTCTCTTCTCCTCTTTCTCTCACCCTCCCTCTCTTCCCTGCACCTCCTTCACTCATTCCCCTACTCTTTATACTTTCTCACCTCTCGCACCTATTCTTACACTCTCTTTTCTATCCCTCTCTTCCTCTCGTCGAAATGCGCCCCCCCTCCCCCAACACTGCTCTCTCTGTCTTTTCCCTTACTTCCGTAATGTCTTATTTTCATGGATAATGGGGTTTCAATGGCAGCCGCAGCAATACGGTTTCTCTTCATACTTTGGAGAAGTGTGCAATGAAGTATATCTTCCATCTCTGCTCTGGCAGCGCCACTTTCTGGCGACCTCCATTTGGCAGTTACTATAAAGGTTGCTGAATGTGCAGTGTGTCAGTACTTCATGGATAGGACATAGTACCTCTCACAGTGAGAATTACATGGAGACATGCATGCTGTGGCGTCGGTATACAGGTTACACGTTCAAGTGGTCGGTCTCCTTTTGTATTTGGTGCTTCCAGCATTAATAAATATTTTAACTAAATTTGTGGATCGTCATACTTAACACTGTGGTCCTCTGGCAGCGACGAGCTTGAAGCTGCAATGGAAATTAATTTGCCGGAGAAATAATTTGGAAAGTCACTTTGGGGCAATAAATGGTTTAATTTTTTATAGAGGCGGGTGTATGGATGTCAGTCCCATCACTTTGAGCTTACTTACGACACGTCATGCAGAGTCCCACAGCGTACATACGAATTTTGTAATGTTGTGCCCGATGTTAGTTTACATAATGACGTGTGGCAGCTGAAGATACAGTACCCCCGCCCACCACGTATCATCATTGATCATATAATGGTATGCTACAATGTCAACACCCTTGCCCAAGTGTCATCTTTGATCAGTTAATGGTGTGCTGCAATGTCAACACCCCTCCCCAAGTTTTATCAGTGGTCATACAATGGTGTGTTGCAATGTCGGCACCCCTCCCCAAGTGCCATCAGTGATATATCACAGTGTGCTGCAATGTCAGCAACAACCATATAATGCTAGATCACACTATGTCATAAGTGATCCTGCAGTGAACTGTTCAACAGTGATTATGTAATGATGTGTCCCACATTGTATGAATACTTATATCATTCATTGAGGTGTTTTGCAAAGAGCTATGGGATAGTTAGATACAATAAAAAACAAATTGGACAATTAACAATGAAAATAGAGGAAAGGCAAAACAGTAGCAAAATTAAACAAGCATCGGCATAGCCAATAGGTCTCGCCTTTGGAACCTTTTAAGTGTTTAGTCATGCAACAGTTGATGTTGATGCACCAAGGATATTGTGCAGCATAACCAAATACTTATAAGGTCCCAAAAGCGAGACCTATTGGCTAAGCCAATGCTTGCTAAGCATTGGGATCGCAGCTACAAAGGCTCCGGCATACCCAAGACTTCGGCCAGGTTCATAAAGTTTGATAAGAGGGGCAGATCATGAGGTCCATTCCCGTTCGCAATGCAGTGACAAAAGCACATAACTTTAAACGACACTCGCTTCCCCACAGGCCGCCAATGCAGATCGGTGATCACGGCTCTGAGATGTTAGTTGACTTTGGAAAGGTGTTCAACACTCAATTGGGAATTCCTTCATTGGGGGCTTAAACAAATGAACTTTGGCCTTTGCTTCCTGTCGTACATAGTCTTTGCACAACTGTCTCAGATCAAGTTAAAATGAATGGTGTGATATTGACTCCATTTGAGATCAACGAACACGAGACAGGGCAGCGCCCTCTCGCTGCTTCTCTTCCTCCTGGTGATGGAGCTCCTAGGAATCGCATCCAACATGATTCCTGAATCATGGATTCCATTAGAAAGGTAAATGCTACTTACCAGTATGCATCTGTTCTTGGCATGTCGAGCTGCTGCAGTCACATTATTGCATTAGATCGCCGCCTAGTGTTGGGTCCGGATGTTGCACGTTGTTGTCTTGGAAGAGTCTTCGAGATCTCACGAGATAGGCGACTCCTCCCCTGGACTACAGTGCGCATGGACAGCTCCTCCATCGTCAGATTGTTTTTTCGCCATTGTGGCAAAGATGGAGGATAGTAATAGAAAGAAAAGGTGTCCATGTAAATGTATCTAAATAAGATAGTACTGCAACTGTGCCCGGCACCAGGGAGGAGGGTGGGCATGTGACTGCAGCAGCTCTACATGCCAAGAACAGATGCATACTGGTAAGTAGCATTTACCGTTCGAGGCATATGAGCTGCTGCAGTCACATTATTGCATAGACTGTATAGCAGTTCCTCCTCTAGTGGTGGTTACCGGTGGCAGCTGCAGTAGTTTGGAAAAGTGTTTTAAGGACAGCCTGACCTACAGAAGCTTGTTGTTTGGCTTGCACATCAACACAATAGTGTTTAGTGAAGGTATGTATGGTAGACCATGTAGCTGCCTTACAAATGTGTTCTAAGGGGATATTCCCTAGAAAAGCCATGGATGCCCCCATTTTGCGAGTGGAATGTGCTCTTGGGGGAATAGTTAATGTGCGTTTAGCTTTTTGATAACATATTTGTATGCACTTAACTATCCATCTGGCTATCCCTGCCTTTGAGATAGGGTTTCCCTTGTGAGGTTGACAGAAAGACACAAACAATTGTTTTGTCTTTCGAAATGGTTTAGTTCTGTCTATGTAGTAGAGTAGAGCCCTTCTGACATCCAGTGTGTGGAGTGCCCTTTCCGCTACTGTCTGTGGTTTTTGAAAAAAGACCGGTAACTCAATTGATTGGTTAATGTGAAAACTAGCTATGACCTTTGGTAGGAATTTAGGGTTTGTCCTGAGAACTACCTTATTTTGGTGTATTTGCATGAAAGGTTCTTGAATTGTCAGTGCCTGCAATTCACTTACTCTTCTGCGTGAAGTAATTACTATTAGGAAGGCCACCTTCCATGTTAGGAACTGTAATTCGCAAGAATGTAGATGCTCAAAGGGTGGGCCCATAAGTCTAGTAAGTACAATGTTAAGATTCCAGACTGGGGAAGGTGGAGCTCTTGGAGGGATTACTCTTTTGAGTCCTTCCATAAACGCCTTAATAGGTGGTATGCGGAAGAGAGACACGTGTTGTCTGTTCTGGAGGTATGCAGCAATAGCCGCTAGGTGTAATCTTATAGATGAATATGCTAGATTACATCTTTGTAAGTGTAGCAGATAACAAATTATGTTTTGGACAGAAGCGTCCAGAGGATTGATTTGATTATTTTGGCAGTAAATAACAAATATTTTCCATTTGTTTGCATAACAGGCTCTGGTGGTGGGACGTGTTGCCTCTTTGATGATATTCATACAATCAGGAGGCAGGTTAAGGTATCCGAACTCTAAGACTTCAGGAGCCAGATTGCTAGGTTCATTTGATTGGGGTCTGGGTGTTGTATCTCTCCATGGTTCTGTGTGAGTTGTTTTGGAGAGAGGTGTAGTCGTTGATGAGGGACGACAGAGTTCTAGGAGTGTTGTGTACCATGGTTGTCGTGCCCATGTGGGAGCAACCAGGATCATCGTAAGTGTTTGTTGCTTTAGTTTGCGTACCACTAATGGAATGAGTGGGGTTGGCGGAAAAGCGTATGCAAATCTGCCTGATCAGTTCATCCATATCGCATTGCCCTTCGACTGCGGGTGTGGGAACCTGGCGGCGAAGGATGGGCATTTTGCGTTTTGTTTTGTGGCGAACAGATCTATGTCTGGGTGTCCCCATGCTTGGAAGAATGAGAGTAGGACTTCCGGGTGAAGTTCCCATTCGTGGATCTGTTGACTGTGTCTGCTCAATAGGTCTGCAATCTGGTTGTTCACTCCTGGGAGATGTTCTGCTAGAAGATGGATGTTTTGTGGAATGGCCCATCTCCATATGCTTTGCGCTAGGCGTGAAAGCTGCAGAGTGTGTGTCCCCCCCTGTTTCTGTATGTAGAACATTGCTGTCATATTGTCCGTCCGGACTAGGACAGTTTTGTTGGCTATGTGTTTTTGAAAGGCCTTCATTGCCTCAAATATTGCTAGTAATTCTAGGTAGTTTATGTGGTGTATCTTTTGGTGCGGTGTCCATAGACCTTGCACTGTATGTTGAAGTAGATGGACTCCCCACCCTGTGAGTAATGCGTCTGTTGTCAACACTACCTGTGGAACTGGCTCTTGGAACAGTCGTCCTTTTGAAAGGTTTTGTGTGTTCCACCACTGCAGAGAGCGATGGGTACGACTGTCTACCAACACTAGGTCCTTTAGTTTCCCTTGAGCCTGGTTCCATTGTGTTGCTAGGCATTCTTGTATGGGACGCATTTGTAGCCGAGCATGTGGGACTATGAATATGCAAGATGCCATCATGCCTATGAGTTGCATAAACATTCTTGCTGGCAAGAAAGTCTGAGGTTGGAATTTTTGGATCATTGCTTGAATGTTCTGTATCCTGGCTGGAGCTGGGTAAGCCTTTGCTACTGTGGAGTCTATTGTTGCTCCCAGATACTGCTGTATATGGGAGGGTTGTAGATGGGATTTGGGGTAGTTGAGGGAAAATCCCAGATTGTGTAATAGATGGATTGTGGTCACAGTGTGCTGCAGACATTGATGATGTGATTTGGTCTTTATCAGCCAATCGTCTAGATCTGGAAACACATGAATATGTTGTCTCCGTATATGTGCTGCCACTACTGCTAAGCATTTTGTGAACACCCTTGGTGCTGTTGTTACCCCGAAGGGTAGGACTTTGAATTGGTAGTGCTGTCCCTGCACTACGAATCTGAGGTATTTCCTGTGCGCGGGATGAATGGGTATATGAAAGTATGCGTCTTTGAGATCTAGCGTGGCGAGAAAATCGCCTTGCTGTAGTAGTGGTAGTACTTGTTGAAGTGTGATCATGTGAAAATGATCTGAGTGTATGTAGTGATTGAGGGGACGAAGGTCGAGAATGGGCCTGAGGGAGCCGTCTTTTTTGGGGATTAGGAAATAGAGGGAGTAAACTCCTTTTCCTTGTTGCTGCAGGGGAACCGGTTCTATAGCGTGCTTTTGTAGCATTGCTAAGACCTCCTGTTGTAATAGTATGGTATGTTCCTCCGACATTGGTCTGTGTTTGGGTGGTATGTTGGGTGGGGTAGATGTAAATTCTAGACAGTAACCAGAATGGATAATTTGCTTCACCCACCTGTCTGTTGTGATGGATTCCCAGACAGGTAGGAACCGTGATATTCTGCCTCCGACTGCTGTTAAGTGGTCTGGAGGCAGGTGTAAGGGGTCACTGTGTGGGAGTGGTGGAGGTACGGTTGTTGTTGTTACCTCTACCTCTGCCTTTAGTATTGTTTCCTCTATATCCTCCTCTGCCTCTGGGAAATGTGTGTTGGGAGGTAGTTTGGAAAGTTTGAGAGGTTTGTGTATTATTTCCTCTCCCTGTACCTCTATAGGAGGATCTACGAAAGGAACGTTTGGATTGGTAAAACTGCAGTGCACCCATAGATTTAGCGGTGTCAGTGTCCTTTTTCATTTTGTCTAGTAGGACATCTGTTTGAGGCCCAAACAGGAAATCGTGGTTAAAGGGTTGATTGAGAATAGTGGTTTGCACCTCAGGTTTGAAACCTGATATGCGAAGCCAGGCGTGTCTTCTTAACATTACGCTTGTATTCACTGTTCTAGAGGCTGTGTCAGCTGCATCTAGAGCACACTTTATAGAGGCATTAGTGATGAACTTACCTTCTTGGATAAGATCAGCTGCCTGTTGTTTATATGGGTCAGGGAGATGTTGTAGTAGCTCCTCTAGTTTGTCATAGTGTGCTCTGTCATATCTAGCTAACAATGCTTGTGTGTTAGCTATCCTCCAGGTGTTGGCTGCTTGTGAAGCCACCCTTTTCCCTGAGGCCTCCAGTAGTTTGGACTCTTTTTCTGGTGGTGCAGCATCGCCAGTGGTTTGTGAGTTTGCCCTCTTTCGTACATTGGCAACTACTAAAGAGTCTAGCTGTAGTTGACCCTTGATGTATGTAGGGTCGGAGGGTGCTGCTCTATATTTCTTTTCCAGTCTAGGGTTGAGTATCCTAGCCCTAATGGGGTCTTTGAATATTTCTGGTGCATGTTTTAAAACTCCCTTGAGCATGGGTAAAGTGCGGGCACTTCTTTCTGTGGTTGGGAAGGTGTCCAGCATGCATATCTACCCCGTGGAAACTAGCAGCCCTGTCCACTAACTGATGAAATGCAATGGTGTCATCAGAAGGGGATGGTTTGGAAGGGTATGGTGTGGGGAACAGAAGAGGTGTGTTATCTGGTGAATATGGGTTTCCCCATGTGTCCAGGTTGGGATTTGGGTCATCAGGATCGTCATAAGGGTCCTGTGGATCATTATCTGTGTCGTCATCTGGGTCCCCAACAGGCTGTGGAGGCATGGGGGTGTGTATGGCACATAAGGTAGAATAGCAGAGAGAGGAGATGGGGTGACAGGCCTAATAGGAGAGGTATGCAGGATGAATTTTCCTCTTGTGGAGCACCACATGACCTGTGTCAGGGTCTATGATGATTCTTTTCTGTTTTGGATCGACAGGATCCAGAAAAAACAGCTCCTCCTCTGTATTTGGTGGTTTCGGCACCGAAGATTTGTGGGTTTTTTTGCTGGGAGTCGAAGGGTTTGTAGGCTTCGCCTTATCTGGCTTGGGAACCTTCTTTTTGATTGGTTCGGGAGCTTTCTTGACTTAGACGTCCTTTTTCGGATCGACCGTTTTCTTGGGTTCGATCTGTTTTTTAGGCTCGGTGACCTTTTTGGAGTCGTTAGTCTTTTTCGGGTCGATTAACTTTTTCGGGTCGATATTTTTCTTGGGATCGACCTTTTTCGACTCGAGAAGCTTCGGCTCGACGTTTTTGGGAACGGTCGAGTCTTTCGGCGCCGGAGCCGGATGTGTTTTTCTCAGCGCCGAAGGCATTTTGGTTGTAGGGAGATACGGCTTGCTCGGTCCCGAGCTACCGGAAGGCTTTTCTGTTATCTTCGGAGCCGGGCCCGAGGGTGGGGCTTCCGAAGGGATATTTTGATTGTGACGAAGGTCTTGTGGCGATGTCTTGACCGGAGCCTTATGTGGGGTGATTGGGACAGGGGCATCGGTACTCATGTGCTGCCTCGATGGGATTGGGTCATCTGAGTCCGATTCCTCGATTGTGACGAGCTGTAGATCGTCTGAGTCCTCGGCGTCCGAGGGGTCGTCGAAGATATCGTCCGGTTCCGGTGCCGCTGCATCGCTTGTCGATGGGCCCTTCGGTTGCTGATTGTCGTTTTGGAACGGAAGAGTGCGCAGGCTGAGCAGTCTTCTTCTCTATGCTCCGGAGATAGGCATCTGTTGCACACCGGGTGATGATCCGTGTGTGGGTATTTAGCACCACACTGGGGGCATTTTTTGAAGGGGGTCATTTCCATGGGCCCGAGGCCCGAGTGGCGTCGATAGGCCCGGAGGCCTGCGTCGATGGAAATATGAGAAATAAAGTCTCGTAAAGTTCTAGGGTATCGACCAGAGAGCAATCCCGTCGAGATACTTGGATTTGTCGTGAAGAAAGTTGAAAACTTCGGAGTCGAAGTTGGCGTCGCAGAAGTACATCCGAACCCGATGGCGGAAAAAAACAATCTGACGATGGAGGAGCTGTCCATGCGCACTGTAGTCCAGGGGAGGAGTCACCTATCTCGTGAGATCTCGAAGACTCTTCCAAGACAACAACGTGCAACATCCGGACCCAACACTAGGCGGCGATCTAATGCAATAATGTGACTGCAGCAGCTCATATGCCTCGAACATTGGAATTTAAGAGAGGCCTGTCTCTACGCGGACAAGCTCCTCTTCATGCAGAGCTCCCGCTGGCGTGGGCGAAGGCTGGTGGACATGCCTGATGCAAATGGGAAAGACTACGCTCTAACATTAATTTGGACAAATGTATTATTATTCTAGGTGTAGGCGTCAAGGTCATGAAAGGATCATTTAAAATGTGCATCCAAACTGATAGCTTAAAAGTTGAGGCACACGCATTACAATGGATCCCACGCGTGTCTGGGATCTCAACTGAGCGCCTCTGATTGTGAAACTTCAGAAGGACGCGGAGGTGGTGGAGCCTACCACTAAATATAGGAGACAGAGTGGCTGTACATGAAATGATCACACTCCCCTTAATTCAAACAAAACATCCTATTTGAAATCGCACAAAACTAGTTTGACAATTTTCATGCCGCAGCAGGACTATTCATGTGGGCGGATAAACACCTGCAGACAGCTTTCGACAAATGCTCCCCATCTGTAGCTGAGGTGGGAAGGGAAATGGCGAATATGCAGCTGTAGGACCGGGCTGTGCAAACATGGTCAAAAAACTGGCTGTTTGGAAATAGATGATCCTCCCTTTATCCACCTGCTAGACAAAGAGGGACTTCTGGATATACCATGTGGTGCCCCCATTCCTGACAGCCTGCTGCCCATGACTGAAGGACCCCCATAATGCTGGCGCACATCCAGTCACTGGATCCACAGGCCTGGAATGCGGACTCGGGAAATGCACTTAAAGGATTGAGACATACCGCTGGACTAACCACTTCTGAGAAATGTGACTTTATTTGGGTATTTAAACTGGTGGATGTATGGAAAGAAAGCGGCATAAATTCCTTCATTCTTGATGCTACAGAAAGTTTGTGCTGCATAAAAACTCTGGTATTTCAATCCCTTTAGAAGGGCGCTATAATAGCTTTTATTTTTTTGTAAAACAATTCTTTATCGATGACGAAGATATTCCCATCATGTTTCCATTGATCATTGTGTGTGCATGTGAACTGCTGTTTGTCAGTATTCAATCCAAAGCTACAGCTGACAATCCTCACCGAATGCCCCGGTATCATTCTCCGTTTCAATTCTCCCCACGTATTCCAACCGCACTGATGCTTGTCTCGTCCTCTCCTAATCATGGTTTCCTGTTTCCATCCTCCCGACATATCTTGTCACTATTTAAAACAAGCATATGCAATGCAATAGGTGTCGCATTTGGGAGAGTTTAAGCTATTCACACTGTAAATGACAATGCCTTTTATTTATGTGTTTAAGTCTGTATTTTTACGCACTGCTTGCAGGTCTTCAAAACACATAAATAAAAGGCCTTGTCATTTACAATGCCAATAGCTCAAACTCTTGTAAATGCGCGACCTACTGCATTGCAATGTTCGGTGCTCTCCTGGCAGCACGATCTTCAAAGAGCCACAGCAGCCGATGCTCTTTCTGCAACATGGGTTTTAAGAGGCTGCGTGGTTTGCGCTCTCTAGGAAGCAAAAGCTTCGAGGAGCTTCAGCGGTTTGTACTCCCTGGTTGACACAAGGAGTAAGGGGCCTGTGCTCTCTAGCCCACAAGAACTTCAAGGAACTGAAGTGGTGTATGTTTTATGGGCAGCAAGGACTTCAATGAGCTGTCCAAGGCTTGTGCTCCTTGATTAAAGCAGTTTCAAGGAACTGCAGCGGCCTGTGCTCCCGGATTAGCGCAAGCGTCAAGGTGCTAAAAAGGCCTGTGTTCACCAGACATTAAAGGTTTACCTTTCCCCTCTAGCCATCATGGGCTCTAGAGAACTAGCTACTGCGTTGTGCGCGCTTTGGACCCCAGAGCCTCAGGAAGCTGCAGCGGCCAATGCTTCCCGAACTGCAGCTTCTTCTGTTTGCACTCTCACGGTCTTGAAGGTGCTGCACGGTCTCACTACTCGAAGAAACAGGCAGCAGAGCGGCCAAGGAAGAAACAGAGAGGCCAACACCAAGAGAAAGAGGGAGAAACGAGGGGAGAACAAGACCTCGAGAAACACTCTCAGTACTAAGAGACAGAGTGAGGGTAGACATTGAGAGACAGGGGGAAACACTCTCCCTCTCTGTACCAAGAGACAGAGCGAGAGTAGCGGGGGAGAGAGAGAGACCTGGGGAAACACTCTCCAACTTGGTACAAAGAGACAGTGTGGGAGTAGACAGGGGAGAGACCCAGGAAAACACTCTTCTGCCCGGCACCCTGAGACTAAGAAAGAAGTAGCCAAGTGAGAGACCCGGTGAAAACACTCTTGATAATACAAATAAATAGAAGAAATAGTCACTTATCTCAAGGGCAGCGCCCCATGGATAGAGTGGTGGTGGCAGCCGCCATTGTTAAAAAGGAAAGTAAAAGCGCGTAGGGCGCGCAGATAATAAAACGAGATTAAGTGGCATAAAAGACTGTGACGGGGAGGAGATCACGGGGGAGAGGGAGGGAAAGTGAAAGCGCGCCATGTGCGCGTTGTCTTGAAAACGCCACGAGCCGTGGGACAGGAGATGTGCACACGTATGGAGTGCACATCTCCTGTCCGTACGCGTGCACATCTCCGGTCCCCCTTCCGATGAAAAACCGACGACAATAGATCTCACCAAGGTGTGCAGCGCATGAGCTGCGTCGCTAGGCGAGACCTGAAAATGACCCCATAGTTCCTCAAATGTGAGCGTTTGGTAGTTTTGCCACAAGATCCACTTTTAAAATGTGGAAATGTCACCTATTTCCATGCGCCATGAATCATAAACTGGGATTCCAGCAGTTCTCCGTGGTCTCTGAAGACAATTTTCAATGCTGCCATCGATGCCGAGAACCATCTTCCACTCCTCAGGGTCCCCTCTGAGATGTCTGGCACATTAGCTTCAGCGTGGGTGAGCTGGGCCCATGCCCAGGGCGCCGACCTGCGGAGGAGCACAGGGGCGGTCTACAGCAGTCTACCTCTGATCTGGCTCTAAATGACGTCTGCTAGTCACTGTTCAAGGCCGCTGGCACCTGTGCTCTATTTTGGGGGGTTTTGTTCTCCAGGCGCTCCGACCTCGTGCCCCCCATCAGATTCCCCATTGCTTCCGTTCTTCCAACACAAAGACAGCACAGCAGGCGGGAGGAGGCCCCATACTCTGCTTCGGCCAGGGTGCTATCGGTGAAGAGGCCACCCCTGGCCGGACAGGTTATGGAGAGAGGCTATATGTGAATTTCATTTCACTATCCTGTCGCCTACATCTCCAGTACTCCTCGCAAGGTGAGCTCAACCTTGATGCACATAACGCAACGCCATTTATGCGATATGTTAAAATAAATCACCGTCGCCCGTGCTCCCCGCAGCCCCTAATGCCTTCGACGCAGCGCACCCCATTCCTCTTCTGAATATTCAAAAGTCTGTTTCCGCTCCAGATCTTTAGCTGCTGGTATTTGAGGCGAACATTTCTGTCCAATAATAGGCCCGAAACCATGCCTTTTCATGCCCCCTCACCCCCATGTCTGTAGGTAATGCATGGATTACTGGCTGTGTGGGGTCTCCTGGCTGGTGATCTAGCCGGCCCTGTAAGGAGTGGGGCAGCTGGCGAGAACTCCACTTCCGGGTAGCTGACGACGTTAAATCCACTTCCGGGTATGGGGGTTACCAAAATCTGGTTGTAAATGACAAAATGATTTGCGATGCCCATCCGCTATTCCACTGATGCCTGGGCCTCGCCAAGGTTTCCGTGATATGGACACTCTATGATGACGTCATCACTGTGCCATCTTGGTGCTGGTACCTACCACTCTCTCCTGTCGTGGCGCGTGCTCTGTGCCAGGCACGTCCCTATGAATGGATGATTGGTTTCAGCCTGCTGCACCAATAGCTCTGCAAAGAGTCTGTTAATCTAAACTATTACACCCTCGCCCCCCCCCCCCCCACACATCACACCCCCCAATGGAAACGGTTGGAGCCGCACCTTAGCACATACGATACGCCCATGCGCCAAAAGTTGCCGGCCAGAAAGTGAAAACGCGCCCAATCTTGCCGCCCTCCCTTCCAAAATGAAAACCATAAAAGAAGGAGGGTTTCGATCGCTTTTCGCGGAGCCAGGTGGGCCATAAAAATGAGCAGCGCACGTGCCGCGGAGAAGGCATAAAAGAAATCCTCTGGCCGTAAACCCGGGGCGCTGCACGCCGCCCATCAAGCCATTGCAATTAATATGAAATTCTAAATAGAGGCTGTAATGCCACATAAATAGCGGAGCAGCACCCTCCTGTCTCCGGAGCCATATGTTTTTTGCCATTGTTCAAAACAAGGCGATGACTTGCCGTCACTTAGACTTCTGATTAGCGCCGTGATTTATGTCAGAATCACTAAAAATGCCAGGGAGTGGATGAGGAAATGCGCGGTGACTGCACCAGATGTGTCCAATAAAGCGGCTTCCGTCTGTAATCTGCGCGCCGAGGCGCGGAGGCTCCGGAGACGGCGCAGCCCCTGGCGCGCCTTGCTGCAGCCCACGAGCGAGCAGCCCAAAGAAATGGGGGCCTTTATGCTGCATGGCATGCATACATTGATAAATTAGGGGCCGTTTTGTACCCTGACTTATCTACAAGACAAACCTGGCTAGAATCAGGGGGGATTAATTGCTTGGGAGGTGTGGAACGCAGCTTCCCCATTCATTTCTGCACACTCAGTGCGGAACAGTGATTAATCGCTCTTTAAGTATTCTCTCGAGGATGCGCCGAGATTGCCAAAGCACGATTTAGCATCATAAATCCCTCAAAAAGCACAGGTTTAGATGTGCTGCCAGCCCCTGAGAAGAACCTGGACTGAGAGCCATTCGTTATCAGATTAAAACAATGTCAAGTTTATAGTAGCGCTGCGGGGAGGTGAGAACTTCTGTGCGACCAAGAACACACAGCTCGAAAGTGTACAGAACGTGCTTCTCTCGTGTGTGCACAGTGCACGTGAATACACAGTCCCACGCGCAGGCACGCACCGACACGCATGGAAACTATTAACATTTCTCCTGCCAAACTGGACACCATCTGAGAGCAGGCTGATCAAAAGAGCCAGTCGCTGCCCTCCCTCGAGTCCAAGAACGCACCTGCTGTGGTCTGGACAAACAGGTGTATTCATTACAAACGTAGAAGATCCGACCTCACCTATAGAAAATGCTACAAAGAACTGCAAATCACAGTCGTGGCTACACAAGTAAGCGAATTCACGGACTTTAAAAGATAAAAATAGGTCTCAATCCTGCAGAAATAAAACACGGACTTTGAAACGGGTCTTCGAACCGGACCCGGGTTCATGCCTAAGTTTACAGGAAAAAAACTGGGAATGGAATTCTCAGCAATGACTGTTAAACTCTTACAGTATGTTTCAGTTTGACATGTTTTACTTATTCTCGCATCACCTTGCAGGATGTGCTTGTTTCAGATGTTGTCTTGCTGTAGTTTAAGAAACATATCTCTCTTGTACAGCGCACACTGGGAACCGAGTCGCCTCTAAGCACCTGCGTGAGTTCAAGTTGTGGATGGCGATTCATGACGGGCATGATTGACAGCAATGAAGCGGAGGCCAGGGCGGGATTCTCACAGCGCCCGTCAATAGACCGTTGGAATGCACATTCAATCCTTGGCCTCTCTTCAAAGCGCACCATATGATGGTCACATATGTGCCAGTTGTAACTGTGATTCTATGGGAGACTGAAGTCGGTACACGGCTGTGGACAAACGGACAGCACAGACGGAAAGCATAATGCAAGGCTTGCGTGAACATGATAGGACTGTCACTTCACGTGCATCTTTAAAGCGCAGGTTCACCCTGAAGGGATCTTGGCGCTGTACAACAGAGGTTTAGTTTTACCCAAATCAATGGGATGAGAAGGAGGCGGTGCATGCGGGAGAGTGGAAAGGCAGGTAAGAGGTGAGAACTGACGAGAGAGACATCCAGAAGGAGGACTTCAGACTAATGTGGGGACAACAAGGGGCACCAGAGCCCAAGAGAGAGTGCAGGGCACGGTGGGTGACAGGAGGCGCGAGAGAGACAGGCGCTCCGAAGACCACGCCCCTGCCACAGTCCGCGGAATGTTTCATTCGGTCTCAGGTATTCACAACTGAAACAGTTTCACCACATTCGCAATAAAATCATTGTTCTAACTCATTTCACACTGACAATAAGCACTGGCAAAAACAAGAAGCCTGGCTTGTTTTTGGCGTACATCCGTTGCGCTGCATGTACGGATGCAATAATAGAAATGTTGAAGAAAGGCACCTAACACAGGCCGGGTGCCATGCTGTGAAGCCCAGGGTACTAGGCCACAGGTTTCAAGCCACGCCCACAATTACATAGGCCGCCCCCTCGTGGAAAAGATTCCGACGGCCCTCTTCGAGCCTCCAACCTTTTTCACTCACTTTCAGCGCTAAAAAAACATTGCATAGCACTGAGAATGACGCGAGGGGGAGGTGTACCGCAGTAACGCAACTCAAGCACAAACCACCCTTTCCTCGGCTTCTTATTATCAATTTACCATAATCCCTCAATGGCGTCACCTGCCATCAAAGACACCAATGGGTCATAAAATAAGCGTGTTTTATATTTCTTTTTAAAAAAAAAAAAAAAGTTGCTAACGGGGACAGATGCTGGTTAAAATAAGGAAATATAAATTTACGTGTTTAGCTACTTAAAGACCACTTAAGTGAACACAAACCTACATCATGACCAGCGACAGTGGAATTCATTCAAAGAGGAAACCAAATGGTGCGATGCATAAAGCAATGAGCGATAGACAATCGTGGTTTTAGGAAAGGCACTTTTTGAAATGAATTGCATTTGTGCGGCAAATTA
Organism: Triturus cristatus; assembly: GCF_964204655.1. Lineage (NCBI taxonomy): Eukaryota > Metazoa > Chordata > Amphibia > Caudata > Salamandridae > Triturus > Triturus cristatus. Next base: position 70,798,668 of record NC_140593.1, read on the forward strand.
TCTGGCATTCGTGTCTGGCTATTTGTTTATTTGAACAGGGTTCTTGTCGAAAAAAAACTAGACTCATTCAGCAAATCTTACTGTTGTAACTTCTGCCAACAATTAATACATTTGTCTCACGGTGAAGTGCACTGTCCTCTTCTACAACCCAAACAAAAACAGTTTGTAAATCCACAATACTGCCTTCTGCAGCAAAAACGCCTGGCCATACACAGTTCCTGAAATATAAGCGATTGCCTCGTATTCTGCAGAGCCCTGTTACGTTTGAATAATGGTCTACATTGTCGAGATGACTCGGATCGCTCTACAGGCCTCTGGAAACCCTATTTCTATTAAGAGACAGTCGCACAGAAAAGTGTGGCACATCTCATGAATGACTCGTGTCTCACAAGCAGGCTGTTAATGCATCAAACCATAAACAGATGCAACGTGTTTGGAGTCTTCTAAACAGAGCGGATCCTGAAGTGACTTACTTTAAGAACGAGGCCTATGATGCAAACAGAAGTTTGAGTGAACAATGAAACACATTATTTTGATGGCATTTAAATATGAAAGTATTCAGTTTCGTGTAGCAGACTAAAGCCCTTTCACAAATCAATCAGTTGGGGACTTCACACCCTCTGCACAAAAATTTCACCTCTTCAAACGTTGGAATACAGCACTCATCAACTGAAAGGTGGCATACGCACGTTTTCAAAGTGCCAGGCTAGTGTACAGCATTTTAGGAAGTTTGGATCAGTTTGAGTTAGAAATTATTTTGTTAAAATCTGCAGGAGATGGTGGGTTATACATCAAGCATGGCAAATCCAAGGCAGAAGAAGTCAATAATGCAGGTGGTTCTCATCACAGTGAACTACAGAACCCAACAAATGCATTCCGAAACACTACCTTATTGAATGTCACATTGTATGCATATGATATTTGTATAGCTAAACCTAGGCAAAAATGCAGCGGAGCACTGTACAGGTTTCCAAGGCAAAGATACAGTGAACATATGATTGAACACGTGGCTCTGGGAGCAGAAGGGGACTAGAACTCCATAGTGATGGTGTTCTTTAAAGTGATGAGTCTTTAGCGCTAGGTTTTCCTTTTTTAGGTCCAGCCTAGGCAGCGCATGCGCGGTCTCTGAGACATGCTGTATCCACTCTGTGGGTTTACAGCCAGTCCATTGGCTTTTTATTCGTTACTTGGACTGTCTTTGAAAAAGCCTTGCTTGCTAGTGGATAATAATTCTTCTTTGTCCCTCCTTGTGCTCATTTGTTTACTCCCACGGAGCAGGGACTAACTAGTGGTATTGTTCCACTGTAGCTTTTTTACAATTCTTAGCCTGTAGTCGGATGGTGCCCTGGATACACGTGTGCTGATATCCACAGGAGATGGTTAGCTCTTCAGTCACATAGGTGGGGGAAGGGGCAGGGGGACTGGTCATGATGGTTCTGTATATGATGCAGCTGGGCATGAAGATGGTGCAGGTATTCAGTGGATCCCCATTAGGATGGTGTGGTCATATTTGGCCCCTCCTTGGGTTGAATTGTGGGGTGATGTTAATTACGGAGGGCATTTTGGGGTTGAAGGAGATGACCGTGACTGGGCAAGTACAGCTCTATCTATTGGGCACCATGGTGCTACCCGTAACCGCCTGCTATACAGTGACCATGCTTGTTTTTGTCTTACGATTACAGTTTTTCTAAACATCTTTTGTACTACCAATTCTTAATTTAAGCCGGTGGTTTCTGGTGCTCGGCACCAGCACTTAACTGTCAACACCAGCAATTATTACAGTCTGCCACATGGTGGCGCTGTCTAATTTAGAGATAAGCATAACATGTGTTTGTTAATTACATTTATATTAAAATGACTAATACTTGCAACTCAAGCAAATCCTATAGCTTTAGGGGCATGCAATAGTCTGAACTGTCACACTTGCAGGAGTGTGACGGTCAGTAGTTGTGTTGGTATGTCATTTGCAGCGTTGGCAGGGACAATGGGTGGTGCACACTGCCGTGGCTTCCTGACGACAGGCCTTGCATTTTTTTTTTTACAAATCAAACACGGACTAATACACACCAAATGTTACTGCGCCTGTCTTGTTAGTGACAGTGCTTGTCTGATGAACAAATCGGACTTTATTTTATTGATGTTTAATTCACTGTTACTCATTTCCATGCGTACAGCTATTGTATAAGCACGCCTTCTTTCACCTTTCATATGCTGATGTGCAGGACAATGTTGAGTATACAGACATGAAAGACTATGTGTTCATCTATGCTTCGGCCATTACTGCGCTTATCAATTTTTATGAATAGCTTCAAATACATGTTCTTTGCAAACCTATGAAGCACGGATGTGTGAAAACGATTGGTGCCCCATTGGGGGCCGTTTTATGCTTCATCGAGTAAGGATCATGCAAGTAGAACAGTTGTACAAATACGTATTCTTTCCACAGTCATTCGATGTTGAGCCTGTGCAATATATAGTGGCAAACATTTTTGTGGTCGGTGATGTGCCAACCGAGCACGGCTTATGTGAAAGCATAAGGGAAGTGGACAAATATTTACTTGTTCATGATTGGTTGCACACTGAGCACTGCAGCATCTACAGATCATCGTTGAAGAGGACGTCCTACAGTTGTATCGATCACAAAAGCTCATCCCTGTGTTGAAACTGTGCTAAAATCATGCATGCACTAGACTTCTTAATGGTTTGAGTAACCCCTGTGCATCTTATGTCCTGACAGTGTTCAACAGCTTTTAACTGCTATGCAGGTCATGGCTGGCTATTTGCTTCTTCGCTGGAGGTTGGCACTTCACACTCTGCCCCCGTTCGTTCAGCTCCTTGACACCCTCGTTTATAAGTGCGCCGTATAAATATTATCCTATCCTACCTATGGTACCCAGGTAATAACGGACCAGTGTGGACAATGGCACGTGATGCTTACCGATCAGGCTTCTCCAACGAGTAGCTCATGAGCTTCTAGTAGCTCTCCAGTTACCTGCAAGACTCTCTCCTGTCTGCAGGCCAGATACTACATTAGAAACTTTTGCTAAGTAGAATTCATACATGTGTGCCAAAACTGAAAAGCATTAACTTGAAATAAAAATGTGTGTATTTTCAGAACTCATAAGCTGATGTTTGGAGATAAATGTTTGGATTCATAAAATATTTTGAAAGCTGATTGAGTGATAAATCATGCAGCATTTCAGAGATTTATTACTAATATTAATTTGATGTCAGGGGCGTTCTGGCGAGGGCTGCTATGTACTGCCCATGTAGAGGCATTCCACACAGAGCAAATGTTACATTACTGCAACTGTACCTGATGCACTAAAATGATCACCGTTACTCATCTTCAATAGCGTGGCCACTAATGTAATCTTGTCCGATGTGGTCACTATTATAGTTCTAATATTAGTATCTTCAGATGACCTTCAATATCAGAAAAGCTTAGAAATCTCTGGTCCAGTTAGTAAATGCAATAGCACAAAATAAAATGATGGTCGGAGTGTTGAAACTTTTCAAACACTCACCTCCAATCACAGATCTGGGTTTAATCCATCATTATTTTGCTCGCCACGTCACCCCAGTTTGGTCCCAGCCATATACAAATACGTTTTGGCCCTGGCTCCCTCGGGAACAACCTAGCCCGAACTGCTAGGCTAGGTCCTCCCTGGACCGGAAAAACAAGTATCCTCCTACAGGCTTTGGGGGATCACCCTTCAGTCAGGCTAGCTTGAATCCAGTGGCACAATGAGCAAGGGACCGATGTCTGGGCATACCCGTAGCCACTTAGGGTACACATAGCAACATGATAAAATAATGGACGGATTGTTGAACGTTTTCAAACACTCGCCCGCAGTCAAAGATCTGGGCTTAATCCATTGTTATTTTGCTCGGCACGTCAACCAAGTATGGCCCCCAGCCATATGCAAATTAGTCTTGACCCTGCTCCTCATGGAACAGTCCAGCCCGAATTTCCAGGCTAGGTCATCCTTGGACCCGAAAAAAGCACCCTGGGACCGGGACCTGGTAGTTCGGGCTGGACTGTTCCCATGGGGAGCAGGGTCAAGACTGGTTTGCATTTGGCTCGGTCCAAACTGGGGTGGCAAAGTGAGCAAAATATCAATGGATTGAACCCAGTGGTCTTGACTGGGGGCGAGTGGTTGAAAAGTTTCAGCACTCCATCCATCATCATCTTGTTTTTGCTAAGCTCCCCCTCAGTGGCCAAGGGTATTCCCAGACGTGGGACCCTTGCTTGCTGTACCACTGGATTCAAGCTAGCCTGGCTGATGAGGTGTGATATTCTGAAACCAGTCCCAGGATGCTGGTTTCCGGTCCACGGAGGACCCGGCTTGGAAGTTCGGGCTGGACTGTTGCCATGTTCCCATGAGGGCCAGGGCCAAGACTGATTTGCATATGGCTGGGTCCAAACTGGGGTGGCATGGTGAGCAAAAGAACGATGGATTGAAACCAGATCTGTGACTGGGGGTGAGTGGTTGAAAAGTTTCAGCGCTCCGTCCATCATCTTTACCAGTTAGTAACTAAAAAGTTGTGGAAATGGCTCTTAAAGCCACACATCAGCAAGTAAATGCAGACATCTGCAATGGCATTTACTACAGCATGAGTCATGGTGTCCGGATAATAACAAAATATTAATAGCATCGATTGCGTTTACTACAGCACATGAAGGTGCCCCGATAGTACCTGAGCAGGTGTGGGTGATGGCTTTTACTACAACATGTCACAGCGAGCAGACAATAACCAATGGTGGGCTACGACTTTTCCTACTGCTCATCATGGTTCACCTCCAATACCAAACTGGTCTTTGTCATTATTTATTTTGTACATTTGGTGACATCTAATGTACTTTCCTCCAAACTTGTTGCAGAAGTTGTAACTCTTTTTGAAGTCTGGACCTTGGTCGAGGCTCCTACAGTGTGCAAGTGACATTTGGTGAAGTCAGCTGCAGACAGGTTTAAGCAACTTATCCTGGATGGAGTTCACCCAGACGGCCCCAAGCGGGACGTGCGATCCATCCGGTGAAATCTTTACATTGGTTTACAAAGCTCCTCGTGGGTTGTCATATGTGAACTTCAGGAGCCAACGGTAAATGTGCTGAACTCTAGTCAAACCTTCAAAAGCAGTAGAGGAAAGATGGATTCTGAATCCCGCATGCAAAGTGCACTGGAACGAACTTACATCAACCTATCTTCTGTTGTAGTTCTCTTATGCACTTGTGCCGCTGACAGCCATGTAATCATGCCACTATGCAACTTCACATTCCATCTATCTGTTTATAACCCTCCATCCATCACTCTCCCTCCCAATCACACTCTCCCTCTACCTTCCTCCATCACACTCTCCATCACTCTCACACTCCCACCATCGCACCCTCCCTCCATCACTCTCACACTCCCTCCATCACTTTCCCTCCCTTCATCCATCCCTCTCACACTCTACCTCCATCCATCCATCACATTCTTACACTCTCCCTCCCTCCATCACTCTCCCTCCATCACTCTCCCTCCCTCCATCACTCTCCCTCTCCATCACTCTCCCTCTCCCTCCATCACACTCCCCCTCCCTCCCTCACATTCTCACACTCTCCCTCCCTCCATCACTCTCCCTCTTCATCACTCTCACACTCCCTCCATCACTCTCCCTCCCTCCATCACTCCCTCCCTCCCTCACACTCTCCCTCCAGCCATCACTCACTCACACTCTCCCTCCATCCATCACATTCTCACACTCCCTCCATCACTCTGCCTCTCCATCACTCTCACACTCCCTCCATCACACTCTCCCTCCCTCCATCACTCCCTCCCTCCCTCACACTCTCCCTCCATCCATCACATTCTCACACTCTCCCTCCATCCATCACATTCTCACACTCTCCCTCCATCCATCACATTCTCACACTCTCCCTCCATCCATCACATTCTCACACTCCCCCCTCAATCACATTCTCTCACTCTCGATAGATATACACACACACACACACACACACACCACGGACAATAAGAAAATAAATGTGGCACCATACAATTGGGGCCATGTTTACTAATGAATGTACTTTACACTTTAATGCTACAGTGCAAATATTCAATATGCTATTTGTTGAGGGAGAGGCAGGGCAATAGGACCAGACATGACTGTTTTCGTCTCTTGCAAAGGTAATACATAAATGACTGTCAAATAATTAAATATTTAAAATATATATATTTTTTAAATGTACCTAAATTTGAAAAAACACCACTAGCAAGACATTTAATATTTATTAAAATTATAAGTTATGTGCTTGTATTAATTTAAAATAACTATTTAGAAAAGTGTAAAAAAATCAATGTAATTATTTTTTAACATTAGCTAATTATTCATTTTTAAAAGTATAATATATACAAAATTTAATTTAGTCTAACTTTTTGATTCAACAAACAATTATAATTATATATTTAATCTAAAATTCGAAGTAAGTGAATGCATTTAATATTTTCTAGGGGGTGTTATATTAAGTTCCTGCCTCCATTCTTTTTTTATGGAAGTTAGATGCAGTGCACGTGAGTGGCCATGTGTGGTGCTAGACTTACTCCATTAGTACCGTTTTGGTATCTTTTTGGCTGTGACTTTCGAAGGGTAGTTTGTAAACAGCAACAGGCTGACTTGTGTGGGTGGGTGTTTCTATTTGCATGTCCCTCCCTAAACCTCACCAGCTCAGGAGTCAGTTTACCCCATTTTTCAGCCACTTCCCTGTCCCTCTCGCGTTTACAACCAAAATGTATATCTGTGCATGGGTGCAGAGATCTCTGCATATGTGGCAGAGATCTCTGCACAGAAAAGGTAGGAGTGGCGGAGGTCGCAGAATGTAGATTTGTGAACTATATTTTGGAACACGCAAATAAAATAATATATTTCTATTTGTAAAGCGCAAACATATCACCGCCTTAAGGATTCCAAGGCACTGAGGGCCGCTGGGGAGATAAGTGAGCTGCTGCCCATAGTCACATGATGCTGAGCTCAGATGCTGCCAGCGATCGAACCGTGAGCCCCATGCTCAGAAGTCAGCCGCTCTGGCCGCTGAGCCATACCTCTCCCTCGCAAGCAGCATTACTGTAATAATTATTAAAAGGTACTACAAAATGCAGTCCGTGAATTGGGGCCCTTGTGTCTAGATACTCAAATTTCAACTGCAGTGAGACAGTGTGGTTTTAAGTCACTTTAGAAAGTCAAATACAGCCATTTCCCAGGAAAACAATACACTTTGTCAAGAATTTCCTCCACAAATGAAAAAGGAGAGCACATTACTTTCCTTGGCCCCTAGAACTTTGAAAAGATCTCCAAGAATATCCAAGGAAAGTGATTTTCAATCATTGGGCACTAGTGCTTGAAAGGCTCCCCACAAATATCCAAGGAGAGCAAGTTCATTCCGTGGCAACAAGTATTTACAAGGTTCTCTGTGAATGCCCAAGGACAGCAAGGACCGTTCTTTGTCCCTAGGACCTGAAAGGGTTTCTATTAATGTCCGAGGAGCGAGCGAGTTCCATTCCGTGGCATCTAGTATTTGTGCGGTTCTCTATGAATGCCCAAGGTGTGCAAGTACAGTTCTTTGTCCCTAGGACTTGAAAGAGTCTCTATTTATGTCCAAGGAAAGAGAGGTCCATTCTTGGACCCTGGTACCTGAAAGATGGATTATCGCGTGTCGCCGAGTGGATGCAAATGCATCTACTTAAGTTGAATGGCGACAAGACTGAGGTCGTTATTTTGGGAAAGAATAAAGAGTTGTGGGGCCCTCAGCACTGGCCAAGTGATATGGGACCCCTTCCACAACCGGTCTCTGTAGTTTGTAACCTTGGCTTTCTTATAGATAAGTTATCTATGAGGCAGCAAGCTACCAAGGTTGCCTCTATTTGTTTCGCCATCTTAAGATGGCTTCAGAAAATTTTGTGGATGCTTCCCCACTCTACTCAGAGAACCGTGGTACAGGCGTTAGTTATATCCCGCCTTGATTACGGTAACGTTCTCTATCTTGGCGCCGACACCTCTACCTTGAATAAACTTCAGGTGGTGCAAAACTCGGCGGCACGACTTCTCTGTAAGCTTCCACGGAGATCCTCGGCTGCACAGGCTCTCCGCGATTTGCATTGGTTGAGAATCCCAAGCCGCATAAAATTTAAGGCCCTTTGTTATCTTTTCAAGATTAAACAAGGTGTGGCCCCAAAATATCTAAAGAGTCTTGTCCAAACCTACAAACCCAACCGTATGTTGCGATCCTCGGCAAATGGCGATTTTGTTGTCCCAAGATTTAAACTTGTAAAAATGGGTGGTCGGTCCTTCTCCCATTTAGGCCCCAAATTTTGGAACACATTGCCTATTGCCCTTAAATTGGAAGCCAACTTGTTTGGTTTCCGGAAAAAACTTAAGACTCTGCTTTTTTTATAGCCTTATTTGCTGCTTTAGTTGGTTTTTGATATAGGATTGTGTTTTCTTTTTCTTCTTGAGTCTATCCCTGGCGCCGGGAAACCCACTGCGGGTAGCTGTTGCGCATTATAAGTTCTAAGAAATAATAAATAAAGGCCCTCTACCAATGACTAAAGAGAGGCAGCTCTAGTCCTTGTTTAATAGTATCTGCAAGCCTCTCAGCGACTGTCTATGGACAGCAAGTTCCATTCCCTGGCTCCTAGTACCTCAAAGGCTCCCAAAGTTCAATTCCTTAGTCCCTGGTACTTGCAAGGCACATTACAAATGTCAATGGGCCGTTCCAATTATTGGCCCCTGGTAGATGCAAAACTCTGAATGTACAAGGAGAGCATTTTCCACTCCTTAGCCCCTCCAACTTGAAAGGCTATCTACCAATGTCCAAGGAAAGAATTTACAACTCCTTGGCCCCTCCTACCTGAAAGGCTCTCTACCAATGTCCAGGAAGAGCATTTTCCACTCATTGGCCCCTCCTAGCTGAAAGGCTCTCTACCAATGTACAAGGAGAGCATTTTCCACTCGTTGGCCCCTCCTACTTGAAAGGCTTTCCATCAATGTCCAACAGACCAAGTTCCACTCCTTGGCCCCTCCTAGCTGAAAGGCTCTCTACCAATGTCCAAGGAAAGCATGTTCCACTCCTTGGCATCTCCTACTTTAAAGACTCTCTACCAATGTCCGAGAGACCATGTTCCACTCCTTGGCCCCTCCTACTTGAAAGGCCCTCTACCAATGTCCGAGAGACCATGTTCCACTCCTTGGCCCCTCCTACTTGAAAGGCTCTCTACCAATGTCCAAGGAGAGCATTCTCCACTCCTGGGCCCCTCCTACTTGAAAGGCCCTCTACCAATGTCGAAGGAGAGCATTTTCCACTCCTGGGCCCCTCCTACTTGAAAGGCTCTCTACCAATGTCCAAGGATACCATCTTCCACTCCTGGGCCCCTCCTACTTGAAAGGCCCTCTACCAATGTCCGAGAGACCATTTTCCACTCCTTCGCCCCTCCTACTTGAAAGGCCCTCTACCAATGTCGAAGGAGGGCATTTTCCACTCATTGGCCCCTCCTACCTGAAAGGCTTTCTACCAATGTCGAAGGAGGGTGTTTCCCACTCATTGGCCCCTCCTACTTGAAAGGCTCTCTGCCAATGTCCAAGGAGAGCATTTTCAACTCCTTGGCCCCTCCTACTTGAAAGGCTCTCGACCAATGCCCAACAGACCATGTTCAAATTCTTGGCCCCTCCTGCCTGAAAGGCTCTCTAGCAATGTCCAAGGAAAACATTTTGAATGCCTCAGCCCCTCCTACTTGAAAGGCTCTCTAGCAATGTCCAAGGAAAGCATTTTCCACTCCTTGGAATCTCCTACTTGAAAGGCCCTCTACCAATGTCCAAGGAGACCATTTTCCACTCCTTGGCCCCTCCTACCAGAAAGGCTCTCTACCAATGTCCAAGGAAAGCATTTTCAACTCCTTGGCCCCTTATACCTGAAAGGCCCTCTACCAATGTCCAAGGAGACCATGTTCCACTCCTTGGCCCCTCCTACTTGAAAGGCTCTCTACCAATGTTCAAGGAGACCATTTTCCACTCATTGGCCCCTCCTAGCTGAAAGGCTCTCTACCAATGTACAAGGAGAGCATTTTCCACTCGTTGGCCCCTCCTACTTGAAAGGCTTTCCATCAATGTCCAACAGACCAAGTTCCACTCCTTGGCCCCTCCTAGCTGAAAGGCTCTCTACCAATGTCCAAGGAGACCATTTTCCACTCATTGGCCCCTCCTAGCTGAAAGGCTCTCTACCAATGTACAAGGAGAGCATTTTCCACTCGTTGGCCCCTCCTACTTGAAAGGCTTTCCATCAATGTCCAACAGACCAAGTTCCACTCCTTGGCCCCTTATACCTGAAAGGCCCTCTACCAATGTCCAAGGAGACCATGTTCCACTCCTTGGCCCCTCCTACTTGAAAGGCTCTCTACCAATGTTCAAGGAGACCATTTTCCACTCCTGGGCCCATCCTACTTGAAAGGCTCTCTACCAAATGTCCAAGGAAAGCATTTTCAACTCCTTGGCCCCTCCTACTTGAAAGGCTCTCTACCAATGTCCAAGGAAAGCATTTTCAACTCCTTGGCCCCTCCTACTTGAAAAGGTCTCTACCAATGTTGAAGGAGACCATGTTCTACTCCCGGGCCCCTCCTACTTGAAAGGCTCTCTACCAATGTCCAAGGAAAGCATTTTCAACTCCTTGGCCCCTCCTACTTGAAAAGGTCTCTACCAATGTTGAAGGAGACCATGTTCTACTCCCGGGCCCCTCCTACTTGAAAGGCTTTCTACCAATGTCCAAGGAAAGCATTTTCAACTCCTTGGCCCCTTATACCTGAAAAGCCCTCTACCAATATCCAAGGAGACCATTTTCCTCTCCTGGGCCCCTCCTACTTGAAAGGCTTTCTACCAATGTCCAAGGAAAGCATTTTCAACTCCTTGGCCCCTTATACCTGAAAAGCCCTCTACCAATGTCCAAGGAGACCATGTTCTACTCCCGGGCCCCTCCTACTTGAAAGGCTTTCTACCAATGTCCAAGGAAAGCATTTTCAACTCCTTGGCCCCTTATACCTGAAAAGCCCTCTACCAATATCCAAGGAGACCATTTTCCTCTCCTGGGCCCCTCCTACTTGAAAGGCTTTCTACCAATGTCCAAGGAAAGCATTTTTAACTCACTGGCCCCTTCTACTTGAAAGGCTCTCTACCAATGTCCAAGGAGACCATGTTCCACTCCCTGGCCCCTCCTACTTGAAATGTTCCCTACCAATGTCCAATGAGAGCATTTTCCAATCCTGGGCCCCTCCTACTTGAAACGCTCCCTACCAATGTCCAAGGAGACCATTTTTCACTCCTGTGCCCCTATTTTAAAGACTTTCTACCAATGTCCAAGGAGATCAGGTTCCACTCCTGGGCCCCTCCTACTTGAAAGGGTACACGTTCCCAATTCTGAGATCTAAAACTAGGATCTTTGAACAAAATCTGTTTTTGATCTCTGAGGAACCTCCCTTACAGCTGCATCATTATAGAGAGGGATTTTGTCTATAGATTTCCGCAATGTATGAGACAAACAGAGTTAATCCAGATAGTTTCGATACTTGTAACTAATGAGGCTGAGGCAAGCCTGGGAACAAGTGATGGAGTTCGAGGCCAATGAGTGCTCTGTCTCTGTATATGTTTAAGTTTGCTAGTGAACAGGCAAAATCAAACCGAGTAAGTGGCATAATCAAGGCTTAATTGCATCCCAGGAATCACAGCATTTATAATTGAACATTAGAGGCAACTGGTGGCAGGGGTGGTCTATGAACTCAGACTTTGTGAGACATTATGAAACTGGACACAGGTTGAGAGGAGAGACCATGAGAAGAAGCGAGAAGAACCAAATCACTGACACGAGATAGAGCGCCCTTCAATGGTGTTCCAGCCATTCACATGGCGTTAAATGCCCTCTGTGGGGCCAGTGGTTTCACTGATGGATAGAAATCTAATTCTATCAAGCTGATTTATACTAGCATTGAAAAGAAAACATGCAATATGCACGTTTTATTCAATGAACAAAAAATACATTAGCAGCACTTTAAGGGAATGAGGGAATGTGCTGGGCCTCTGCAGTGCACTGAAATGTGTAATCATTAGCAGAGGGTCCCTAGATTCTGAACTGGAAGAATGGAATGAGGGTCCTGTCACACCGGATGTCTTCTAGGTGATGGCTGCAGATGAATATAGGCTGCAAAGCTGCATTATTCTTTCAGTATTGGCTTACCACAGGTGTGCGAGAACATTACAAGTGATCAAGGCCGGCTTTAGCGTTGGCGGCGCCTGGTGCGACTATCTTTTTACCCCACCCACTCCAGACCTCACCAATGAGCTTCTCCATGGATTCCCTCACCGCCGCCCACCAATAGTACCTCTGAATCCCACCAAGATGGGTGCGGACACAGCCACCCCCCCGGAAGCTTCCAGGCTGTTGCAAGATGCACTTCACCCCCAATTTACACACAATACCCATTGTAGGTGCAAAACCGCCACAGTTTATTCACATATCAAGTATCATCAACAACAAATCCATAATCAACACAAACTTCAAGCACAGCTGATATCGTTAACACTAGGTTTCATTTTAGTCCTTCTCCATGACAACACCTTCTGACAGCGCCTTGAGCGATAGCCTCCCCTTCTTGTGGGCATCTAGCAACTAGGCTTCACCTTGCTGCCGAGATTTGTGTGGGATGCCCTTGTGTCTGGCAAGGTCTGTAAGTGCTTTGTCCGCCCTGTGCTGACCGCCTTCACTAACCCTTTACCTGCTCCCCAGTGCCCCTGCCGTAAGGCATCCAAAGGACACTTACTTGAGTGGCTCCTCTTTATAGGCTACTACGCTCGTCCTAGTTGGTTTTTTGTGCGGTCACCGCCCATGCCCCCTTAGAAAACCATGGCTGCGACACCCGCGCATCTGGTGTGAGTGAGTCAATCATTCGGGGGCACAGGCACACTGCAAACTCTTCTGCCACTTGTCCCTTTTAACTGTGTCTAGCGCAAGTAGTAAATGGGCCATTTGAACGCCACCAGCCAATAGCAGCATCCGCTTTTCACAGGCTTGCGGTCCTTCCCCACTTCCCGAAGGGGGGCCTTCCCCTCCCCGCCACCCGACGGGGAGCCAGGGACCACCCTCAGGAGGCGTTCAATGCAGGCCCTGCCCAATGTGGTGCCTTACACGCCCACTGCTCATCTCTCCATAGCCCCTCTCTCATATGCATTTGATTTGTAGCGCTACTCAAACAGTGTAAAGGATAAGAGCACTTTATATTACATATGTATTATGCAGCCACAATGAGCCATACGTGTGGAAATCAGTCTATAGAAAATACTGCAAAAGACTATGCGGATTACAAGGTGCAGGATCACACGTCATCCATACTAGCAGGCAGGATATTTCAAGAGCGTTTCATCTGGAGAAGCACAAACTCAGGATTTAAAAGCTACCATAGTGGTTGCGGTTGGCTTTGCTAATAAGAATGCATTTCTATCCAAACAAACCCTTTTTTGCAACATTAGGATAACGAAAGGCTGGCGTTCTCGGAGGTGATGGCAACCAAGAAAGCAGTCTTCAAGGTTAATAGACGTAGATGACAGTTGTGAAGAACCAAATTTAAGTCCCACTGTGGCATCACAAAAAGAATTGGAGGGAAAAAGTGAGTAATGCCTTTGAGGAATCTATTTATAACAGGGGACTTGAAAAGAGAGGCTGATCAGGGAGCCTGAGGAAGGCCGAAATAGCAGAAATGGAGCCCTTGATAGTGCCCAGACCAGAGCCCTGCTGGGCCAAAGAAAGAAGGAACAAAAGGACTTCTGAAAGAGGGGCAGAAATGGGATCCACAGCCTTTGCTGTGAACCATGCCACAATTTTTTTCCACCTACAGGCTGCCTGGCTGCCAGAATGACATCACAAACTTCAGGAGGCAAGTCAAAAGGAATCAACTGCCGCCGCTCAATCTCCACACAAGGAGGTGGAGACTGGACAGGTTCGGGTGGAGGACCGTCCCCTGCTGCTGCGACAGAAGGTCCTCCTGAAGAGGCAGTCAAATCGGGAGATCGATTGACAGACTGAGTAGCTCGGGATACCAGTATCTTCGTGCCCAATCCAGAGCCACAAGGATGACTTGGGCCCGGTCGTGTCTGATCTTCAGCACTCAGGGCAGAAGTGGTATAGGCGGAAAGGCGTACAACTGACCGCAACTTCACTTGCGACGAAAAGTGTCGCTGAGCGAGTGCCGCCTTGTAAATTTAAACGCGCAGAACTGCTGACATTGCGCGTTCTCTTCGGTGGCGAATAGATCTAACCATGGCTGTCCCCACTGTTGAAAGAGACCTTGCACCACATCCGAGTGAAGACGCCATTCGTGATCCATTTACCTGCGGCCGAGTTAGTCCGCCCTGGCGTTCAGTGAACCGGCCAGGTGTTGAAACACTAGGGAAACGCCCTGATGTTCCAGCCACGTCCAGAGGCACAGAGCCTCCCGACATAGGGTCCACGACCCCACCCCGCCCTGTTTGTTGCAATACCACATGGCAGTGGTGTGGTATGTGAACACCTGCACTACTCTTCCCTTGACAGAGGGAAGGAATGCCTTCAGTGCAAGTCGGATCGCCTGGAGCTCCAGAAGGTTGATATGGAGCCGGGACTCCGCCGGAGACCAGAGGCCTCTGATCTCCGCCTCGCCCATGTGGCCGCCCCATCCCAGGAGGGACACATCAGTCACCACTGTGTGCTCTGGTTGGGGGGAAGGGAGAGGGATCTGCCATTGACCCAATGCTGGTTTGTGAGCCACCTCTGCAACTGTTGTGCAGTGCCCTCCGAGATCTGGGCGGACTCAGACAGGATCCCCTGATGCTGCGCACACTGGAACTTCAGGTCCCACTGCAGAGCCCGCATATGCCATCTGGCATGATCAACCAGCAGGATGCAGGAGGCCATGAGGCCCAGTAGCCTCATTGTCATCCTGACCAAAACCCAGGATAGAGGCCGAAAGATCGGAATCAGAGCCTGAATATCCAGGACTAGCCATTCGGGAGGATAGACCCGAAAGTGCGTCGTATCCAGAACCGCTCCGATTAAAAGGAACTTCTGAGAGGGACTCAGGTGCGACTTCGGCACATTGATGGAGAACCCCAGCAAATGCAGGAGGTCGGCCGTAGTCTGGAGGTGGGAGACGACTGCTTGGGGCGAGCCCACCTTCAACAGCTAGTCGTTGAGATAAGGGAAGACTGGAACCCCTGATCTGCGCATTAGAGCAGCGACCACCACCATCACTTTCGTGAACACCCGAGGGGCGCTGGTAAGGCCAAAGGGGAGCACAGTAAACTGAAAGTGCTCCTGGTCTACCGTAAACCGTAGGTAACGCCGGTGGGCTGGCAGGACGGGAATATGGAAATATGCATCCTGCAGATCCAATGCTACCATCCAGTCTCCAAGGTCGAGGGCAGACAAGACCTGAGCCAGAGTTAACATCTTGAACTTCTCCTTCCGGAGGTCCAAGATAGGATGCAGGCCCTTGTCATTCTTGGGTACCAGAAATTAGTGGGAGTAGCAACCATGTCCTACTTCTGGCGCTGGAACTCCCTCGATGGCCCCATTGGCCAAGAGGTCCACGACTTCCTGTTGAAGTGCCAAGTGATCCCCAGATATGCTGTGGTACTGGGGTGGCATGGCTGGAGTTGTAGTCTCGAAAGGGGAGGGAGTAGCCCCTTCAGACTATTTGTAAAACCCACCTGTCCGTAGTGATGGTGCGCCAGTGGGGGAGTCGATGGCGAACCCTGCCGCCCACTGGGGTTTGATGGGCCTGAAAAACAGGACTAGGAAGGTTTGGAGGCAGTGGTGGCCAGTGTGGAGGTGGGCTGACCCGCCCACTGGCCCCTTGACCCACCTCTGCAGGTCCAACGTCCGCGCTGGGACTGTTTCTGCGCAGGCCTGTGGCTCTGAAGCGAACATGTAGGGCCACCCCTTCCGTGGCTGCGAAAGGAGCGAAAAGCAGAACGCAGAGGAGGGCGAGTGGCCGAAAGGCCCAAGGACTTGGCCGTAGCCGGCGAGTCCTTAAAGCGCTGCAACGCACTACCTGCCTTGTTGCCAAAAAGGCGAATGCCATTAAAGGGCATGTCCATCAGAGTGTTCTGGACGTCCCCAGAGAAACCAGTTGTCCTCAGCCAGGCGTGGCGGCATAGCGCCACTGTCGTGGCAATTGCCGTGCCCAACGAGTCGGGGGTGTCAGGGCCACAACGGATTGTGAACTTGGCTGCATCTCTCCCTTCAGCAATAGCTTGAGAGAGCACTGTCCGGGCCTCCTCCGGACACTGAGGCAGCACCTGCCCCACCGTATCCCACACAGACAGGGAATAACAGGCCCAAGAGGTATGCGGTGTTCACAGCCCGCAGCCCTGAACTGGCGGAAGAAAAACAATCTTCTTTCCGAACTGCTCCAGTTTCTTGGATTCCCTGTCCAGGGGTGCAGTAGGGCATGCGCTCTGCGAAGTAGAGGCTTGGACAACCAAGCTCTCAGGGGTGGGGTGTTGGGAAAGGAAAAGGGGGGGTCGCCCAGGGCCGGGCGATGGTGTCGGGCCACGTTCCTATCCACAGGAGCCCCTGTGTTGGGCTTGGACCAGGTGGCCAAAAGAACGTCTGAAAGTGCATCATTAAAGGGCAGCAGTGGCTCCGCAGAGGTAGCCGCCGGCTGAAGCACTTCTGTCAGGAGGTTAGTCCTGACGGCCACTGTAGGGAGCTCGAGGTGGAGGGCCTTGGCCACCCTACGCAACACCACTGAGTAACTTGCACCCTTCTACGTAGCCACGGTAGGAGGAGTTAGCATAACACGGTCAGGAGAGGTATCAAGACCACTGGCATCCCCCAGCTCCTCTGCCCAGTCCGGGTCAAACTCAAATTGAGCTGTAAGAGGGTCCTCTGACCACTCCCAGTCCTCCCCTTCCTCCGAAGGCTGATGAACAGGCCGAAAATAAGAAGGCTTGACATCGGATAGAAAGGTCCCATTGGCGTCTGAATTGACATCGAGCGTTGGCGTTCCGGCGCCGTGTCCACATCGGGGCTGAAACCGGGGACGACATAATCCGGTAGCACGGGCGAAGACTGAGGTGGTGCCGGTGGAGGTGTCACAAGGTCAACCGGCGTCGACCGGGATCCACACCGGCATTCATGTGGGCCTGTGGCGCCAGGGCCAGAGCCGACAGCGATGCCGGAGCTGCAGACAGTAAAGGGCGAGGACCCCGAGTCGGGCCCGTGGGGCCCGAAGGCGCACCAGCGGGGCCCAACGGCCCAAAGAGCCGAGCCATGGCTGACAGAAATTCCTGCAGCTGGGCCAGAGTCGCTGACGGACCCAGGAAGGGCGGGTAGGCCGACGGCGACTGCGTAGGCTCTGCCTCAGCGGAGGCACCGCCCGGACCTCAGCCGCATTGGCCGACGGGCGAGGGGAAGCCGGAGAGCGATGGCACTTCTTTGACTTCTTGTGATGCTTCGCCTTACCTGACCCCAAGTGCGAAGACTTCGATCCCGACGAACAATGGTAGTGGCTTCGCGACCGGTCCCTCGTCCTGCCACAGGACTGGGACCTTGAGCGGCACGGGGCAGACTGCCGGAATTCAAGCAACTTTCGGGACCGCTCCCGCAAAGACTTTGGCGCCATGGCCCAGCAGTCGGGGCACGACTTGGGGTCGTGGTCGCGCCCCAGGCAGTAGACACGCGATGCGAGTCCGTCACCGACATCATGCGATGACAGTCCCCGCAAGACTTGAAGCCGGGCATCCTTACAGCACCAAGAGTCGATTGACTCGAAAAAAACAGACAAAAAGCCTCGAAAAACTCAGTTAAAAAATGACTGGGGGTACCGCTCTCTCCGGATCTGCCTGATATATAGGGACGGAATTTCATTGTTCAGATTTATGCTCCGATTTCCCTCCCTATACATCTGTCCTATCTTCACGAAAACTCTCCTTCACACTCCCCCTGGAGCAACCCTCTCTGTTTTGAAGCATTATCTACAGTGATCTGTTACAATAACTGTGAAATTAATGACACACAAGCACCATAAATGGCTCCAATACTGACTGTCATTTTGAGGATATACTTAATTAAATTGAGAAATAACTGGGGTACAATAATGATGCAACTTGATTTCCATGTGTACCGTGTATATAGATTTTGACTTCATGAATACCTTGCTAATAGAAATAGTCTAGGACCATTGTTTTCTATACCGATCATTACCCAGGTCCGTGGACTAGTATGGGTCACCCCATTAATACATAATGCAACTCCAAAGCAAAGGCAGAAAGAGGGAAGCCGCCAGGCCTGCATGTCAAGTCAAAAGAGCTGTAAGGAAACAGCCGAAGGAGTCTAAGAAAGCCATCCCACAGAAAACAAACCCAGGATGCTTTTCACAGGGGATGGATGAAATAATGTTCAAAAATACCGCAAATCAAAGTTTTCCAAGTCACACTCGGTATTGGTGAACCCGTTACTATAAAAGGGAAGAGTTGACCAGAGGTCAGCGAGTCCCCTGAGGGCGAGCAGTGCAGTGTGATGTCAGGTTTGGTTTCCAAAGGACAGTCCTGCTTGCCTCAGACTCTAGTTTTGGGTCTGTTCCCCTCTAACAGGGATTCTGAATGGTGTCTCCCAATGACACTCAAGCCTGGTCCATAGTCCGATGACGTACTACTTGCAGGGATCAACTTGTGTTTTCACCTCTGAAAAGGAAGCTTTAGCTCCGGGATTTCAAAGGTTAGTCCGGCCAGGGATACCCACAAACTCTATTGCAGATGGATTGTAAATGTTCTCTATTGAGGATATTCTTAAAATGTAATATGGACCGGGCAATCCTGGCCCTACAGCGAATATCCCAATCCGCCTCTTCCCCTTCCCCACTCCTACTAGCTGCTGGTTCCTTGGGAGCCGTCACTCCACCACTTTTTCTTTCAACTGGGTCTCTTTAAGTTGACATCACTCCTTCCCCCAGAGCCATTGCTGGGTGTCATCCACTGACTGAGTAACTGCTGCCGCCGGGACCTCTCACGACAGAGGAAAGATCCCAGGAGGTTGGAACCCACTCCATCCACACACTGGTCCCCCCATGGAATCCTGTACAGCGAGATCTGTGAGCAAAGTACAACAAGATCTAACACCGACAGCGGAACAGATCCAGGAAGCGACCCATCACAGGAAACCGATGGCTCCACTCACAGGCTGGGACCACAGGACTCCTGAAACAGTGGGCAGCTACCAGCCTCAGCAAGGGTGGATACGCGGGCAAGGCTCGTTGGCTCACTCCCAACCAGGGGTGTGCATAGTATGTGCGCGGGAAGAGGAAGGCAAGAGACTAGCACTCTAAGGCAAGAGGGGCAGGAACACCCAGAGCCCTCACTGGGCTACAGCACCCCCTGGAGTGGCCACTGAGATAGAAGCAGGGCCAGCGAGTTCATGCACAGAGCAGACCTCCTGACAGCACAAAGTCGACCTCAACTGATCCAGGATTCAGGGGAGAAACAAAGGAACTCCTCTCAAACTCGGTCTATGGTGGCCGGGAAGGGAGCTGGGCACAGAGTGACCAAGGAATACACGAAGAAAGTCAATATCCTTCGCCAAATGTGTCTACAGTTCCATTTCACTTCCTGTTGACACCACAATCTTCAAATGACAAAACCCCCCAATAAATGGAGTATTTGAGGGTTTTTTTCACTGCTAATCTAAACCTCCTATTTCGAGGAAGGTAGCATTCCTTTAAGACTAATTGAGCTATTCACACCTATTCCCTGCTATAAAATGCAAATGAACGCGACAGATTGGGGGGTCGGTGACCCCAGAATCGCGGCTTTTTTAAGCACTTAGCCATATAGACGAGGTATTAACTTTAATAAAATACATATTCTATTTAAGCGAAAGGCAAGTTTTGCCGAGAAACGCTCGACGTAACTACACCGTTGTAGATTTTTGTCTGTATGTATATTTATGGATCACAGCAAACACCCAGTGAGAGGCGAAGAAAGGCGCGCGTGCAGGCCGCGGCGAGGCCGACTGCTAACTAAAGATCCGAACAACCATGACAGCAAGACTGCATGTATGGGCGCGCTTCTAGGCGCTGCGCATTAATATGCGAATATTCATTTACGAACCAGCAAGTGACCCTTCCGCCGTAATAAACAGATGTTAATCGTATGCAAATCACTGCTAATCAGTTTCACGATACTGGAAGAATGAAACGCCAATTTCGGCCATATCAGTGTAACTGTACTAACCGTGGAACTACACCATGTAACCCAACTATACCTGCAGTGACTATGTCAATTACACAGTATGCATTGATACCAATCATGTGTCAATATAACTGTACTGTGAAACTACACCGTATAACACAATGGTATCTGCAGTAACTATGTAACCATACACAGTATGCAACACCACCAATCACTTATCAGTGTAACTGTACCAACCATGGAACTACTGCGTGTAACCCAAACATATCTGCAGTAACTATGTAACCATACACAGTATGCAACACCACCAATCACTTATCAGTGTAACTGTACTAACCGAGGAACTACACCATGTAACCCAACTATACCTGCAGTATATACTACCAGAGACATCTTAAGGATTTTGGGGGCCCTGGGCCAAACATATTTTGGGGGCCCCTGTGCAGAACAGCTTTGAATTTATGATACAAATTGAGCCCCTGTTTCCCACGCAGTTTCCGCTTCCTCAGCTGCGTTAGCGATCTAGTTTGCATCATGGGCATTAGGCTATATTTTCCCCGATGTAAACAGATGCGCGCAGCTGACAGCGGTAGGATTTAGTGTTCCCTGCCCTGCTACTAGGTTTTTAATACTTTTTAACTTGTATATATGTGGCTGAATTACTCTGTGCTTTTTAACAATTTCTCCTACCTATGCGCACTTGCACTTTACTAGATTCTGCTTGCCTACACCTCCTTAGCTGCTCCGATTCACATCTCGCTTTTCCTCCAGTCCTTGTCCGCCGCGGCTGATACACCGATTGAGCGGAGGGCTGGGGCTACTATTGGGCCCCTCACTTCCGCCGTCACAGTTTCCGCTTCCTCAGCTGCATTAGCGATCCAGTTTGCATCATAGGCATTAGCCTAAATTTTCCCGATGCACACAGACGCCCGTCAGCATCCTGGAGGCGTCCGGCGCCAGCCATGCTGCCCAGTTCCCCCCCAGTGAGTTTCTTCCACTATATTACATTAGGGAAAAACCGCTTAGCCTTAGGCGGCTACCATTATGTCAGTGTACAGCGGCTGATCCGAGCTTGGAGGTAGACTTTCAACGCAATAAGTGCAACTGGTCTCCTCCAGCCAAGGAAACGTGTACCCAAGATCCTCCCACGCAACAATAAGTGTAAAAACAATAAGAAAACAGAGGACTTAAAGGCCACACTTTTAAATTGTCGCTCCATGCAAATGCATGAACCACACATTTAAGACCTACTTTTAGATGAACAGCCTTATCTCTTATTTCTCACTGAGACCTGGCTGTCTGAAGCCACCAACCCTACTATCACCTCCGCCATCCCTACGTGTTATAAAATCCTTAGGAGGGAACGACCGAGTGGGAAGGGGGCGGTGTCCCCATAATTTACAATAAAAAACTAGACTGCTCTCCCATCCCGATGGAAAACATTGAGGGCGCAGAGTCCTTAGGCTTCCGCTCAACCTTATCCCCCCATCATAGCAAAGCTGGTTTTCTGATTTACAGACCTCCCAGTGCAATTGGAAATTTTATTACTACGCTTAATACATCCACCACCTCCCTGGCATTAAAATACAACAACTGCCTTGTTGTGGGAGATCTCAATATACATATGGATAATAGAAAAGACCCTCAAACAATTTCCCTTATTGGAGACGCTGCAGGCCTGCAACATGTTTCCATGTATTTCTTCAGCCACCCATGAGAAGGTCCATACCCTCGACCACATTTTTCACAACTTTGACAGATCAGTAAGCTTACTTCTTCTCATTACCTGGTCTGACCACCACCTATTAAAATTCATCATTCCCAACTCTGCCACTGCCCCTCGGGCTAACGCAGGGCAGAGGGTCCCTAATTACAGGACATTCCATAAAATATCCATCCCAATGTTAGTAGACGCCCTCAGTTATTCCTCACCGGAGCGGTCTGGCTGCCCCGACTCGGACGCCCTCTCAATAGATTCATGGCTCCGAACCAACATCGGTGCAGCGGTATCGGTGGTTTCCCACTCCTCAAAGAGGTGGGCCCCACCAGCTCCATAGTTTTACGGTTCCCTTAGATGTAGCAAAAACAATTGTAGAAAAATGGAACGGAAATGGCGTAAATCCTATGCACCTTAGGACAGGAAGGTGTATAAAGACACCTTAAAAGCTCATTACATTCTCGTGAAGGCAGCCAAGAAAAACTTCTTTCAAACCAAGATAGAAAATGCCCAAAATAAGAGTAAGGAAATCTTTAGCATAGTTAAATCCTTTACCGCCCCGAAAGCCGGGACAAAGGAAGGGCCATGCACAGAAGAATGGTCTAAGCAAATAGCTCAATTCTTCCACAAAAAGCTCTCTCGTGATCAAACAAGCATTCACTAACATCTCAGAGGAAGAACTGACCTTCTACCTTAGTTCTAATAACAAATTTCATCTCTTGGATCCTCCATCTTTACTAGCTTTCCGTGAGTTTCAGCTTGAAGAATCACTGACCCTTCTCCAAAGCATTAAGTCTGGCTCTCCTATCGACCCATGTCCAGCGAATATCCTGAACCTATTAGCTCCCACCATGAACCCCATGGTAAACCAGCTCTTTAATGCTTCCCTCTCCTCAGGGAACATGCTGAAATTATGGAAGAATGCTAAGATTCTTATACTGATAAAAAAGGCTAACGCCAAACTGACGGACCCTGACAACTACAGGCCAATCTCCCTTCTTCCTGCTCTCTCCAAAGTATTAGAGCAGCATGTAAACAAGGCCCTCCAAAAACACATTGAAGATGGGAAGCTGCTTCCTGAGTCCCAATCCGGTTTTAGGGCTATTTACAGTACGGAGTCCGCTTTGCTGGAAGTGACTGAATTTCTCAAGGGTAAGCTGGACCAGGGAGGCAAGGCTGTTCTGATACTGCTCGATCTGTCGGCGGCCTTCAATACAGTCCCACATGAGAGGCTCCTGGAGAGACTTGCTAGCATCGGCCTGGGGGGACCGCCTTAACATGGATGTCATCCTTCTTGGCAAATAGATCTCAGGACATCTGGCTCCCCCCTTTCTTATCCCCGGTTCCGGCCATGAATGTAGGTGTCTCTCAGGGCTCCATTCTCAGTCCTACCCTTTTTAATATGTATCTATCCCCCCTTGAGTTTCTGGTAGAGGAAGAGGGCGTCAAAATAGTTTCCTGTGCTGATGACACTCAGCTGAGTTTTACATGTGAAAAAGGAACCAACTTTGACGGGCAATGATTAGGACTTTCCTCACAAAGGTTTTTAACTGGCTTAAGATCAATCAGCTGAAGTGCAATCCTGACAAAACTGAAGAAGTTTTCTTTGGTAATCCAGAAACGCTCTTGGTGACAAAAAGATCAGCCACCCCCGCCCGCAGAAAAGGAGAAAGTCAAAAACTTGCGCTTGCTTTGGCATGCTCCGGATGCCAACAAAATTCCTGCCACTGTTACCGCTTGAGAGTAGAAAGATTTTGGAGCAGGCTCTGATTACATCAAAGCTTGACTATGTCATCAGCTTGTACCTCGGTCTTCCCAAATCCATAATCCAGCGCCTACAAGTGGTACAAAATGCGGCAGCCAGAGCCATCCTGAGACCTAAACCCAGATCTAGTATGACCCCTATTCTTAAGTCTCTACACTGGCTCCGCATAAAGAACAGATCGACTTCATAGCGATGACCATCTTCTTTAAAGCTTTCCATGGCTTAAGAGCCAGCTAACTAAATAAGCGCGCTAGTTGCTACACAACATCTAGACCCCTAAGATCTTCCAATGCCAACCTGGCCATCGTGCCTAAAATATGCCATGCCTGCACTGGAGGCAGATTCCTCGCCTTTCTAGACGCAAAATTGTGGAAAAGACTCCCGGAGTTTCTGAGACTAACCACAGACCTACTCTCTTTCAGGAAGAACTTAAAAACCTGGCTTTTTAATAACTGATGGGTCTTTCATGAATGTTTTCCTCCTACTGTCACTTTTTGTGACGCACCGGCAGCGTAAAAAATGTGCATGTTGCACACTATTTACAAAGTGACGCATCTTGGCAGATGCGTCACTTTGTAAACCCCTGCACCGCATTATACCTGCGCCAGGTATAATGTATGCAGGGTGGGTGTTACCCCGCAAGAAGCCTTGCAGAAGTGGCGCATTGAAATCTATGAGAACTCAGTGCGCCGCTTCTTGGACCCCATTGCGTCAATATCTTACCCCTGCCTCACGGCAGGTGTAAGACTGATGCATTCTCTTTCACGTGGGGCTGTCCCATGTGAAAAGACACATCGCTGGATTTGTATCTATTTTCAAACACACCCCAGCAATGCATCACTGTTGCGCTTACAGATATGTCAGAAATACTGACGTATCTGTAACTCCTTGCGACATGATGCGTCATACAGTAACTATGGTGCATCCATCATGTCGCAAGGAGGGCGCACTAAGAATTGACGCATCCCTGTTTTCACACAGCGATACATCACTTCTCATAAATAAGGCCCTAAATGTGTTTACAGCCAATATTCAGGGATAGTTATGTGTGTTTTAAATATTGTACCACACCAGCAGCTCACCAATATTACTGCAAATAATCCCTGTGATGCCCTCTCATTTCTTATATGTTAGGCCTTGTTTGATATAAAAGAAACTTTTTTATGTATATTGCATGAAACATAAACACAACATTTCTCTGCAAAATGGCTGTACTAGACTCTCACACACCAGCTACATAAAAAATAAAGTAAAGGAAAACAGTATTTAAAACAATCTGTTTAAGAAATTTGCAAGGTCATGAGGGCAAAAGTCTGGAGAATGGAGATGACTGCCAGGGGGCCCCCTGAAAGGCTGGGGCCTGGGGCCAGAGCCCACTTGGCCCATGCATTAAAACGTCTCTGTATACTACACAACTTTATTATGTAACCACACAATTATGCAACTGCAGAACTATACTGTGCACACACACGAGCTATACCAGTTTTAACTCCGTAACTACACTATATAACCCAACTAAACCTGTAGTAACTATGCAACTTTATATTACTATGTAACCACACAACTCTGCAACTATAAAACAATACTGTGCACCTACACTAGCTATACCAGTAATAACTATGTGTAGGAAATTGAGTTCTTGGTTGGGGCGGAGGGGGGACTCTTCTCAAGCAACAACCACAATCCATGTCAGGGTGAACCTCAAAAGGAACAGAATTAATCTATGCTTAATCCTCTCGTAACTTGGCATGAATGCAGTCAGGCTTAACTTAGAGGCACTGTGTTAAGTATTTATGCAGCACGCAAACAGTAATGAAGTGACAACACTACACAAGAGATACCCCACACCCGTTTAGGGAAAAAAAAGAGTAACATGTATTAAAAAAACAGAGACCAAAACAACAAAACCGTAATCAGTAAAATTGGAGCTGTGCAATTTTAAAGGTTTGAGTAAAAAAAAGCGTCAAGAAGCAGAAAGCGCTAACTGGGGGTATTTGGTGGCATTAGACCAGAGCAAAGTCACAAGTTCAGGCTGACTGCTACGGCATGCGGGTTAGATACAAGGACCAGGTTAGTCCTGCTGATAAAGTTACAGTCTCAAAATCTGGCATGCAGAGTTCAAAATTCAGGATTTCACAAGAGGAGCTCAGCTGATGCCAGCCTGGGGTCCAGGACATGAAGAGGCCCCTCTAGGGGGTCAGGAACTCACTCCAGCAGAGGCCAGAAGGCCTATGTAACCAGGCAAATATATATATATATATCGCTGTCCAATTGTTACACCAAAACTTCAAACTGCAAAAGAGACCCAAAGAGTCATCAATAAAAGAGAAGGGAAAGGATGAAGTTTTCAGAAGCCAAATGTAGAAGGCCCTAGAAACGTCTCCCACTCTAAAGGCTGGCACCAGGTATAAATATTGGACCCTCAGAACAGCTCTTTTGGTGAAGAAGATTCACCCCTGAAATGGGTGGGTTCTAAGTCCATGGTCCCACTCTTAGAGTGACGCATGGAGCTGGGGTGCACACAGGTGAGGCGTTAAAGATTACCTGCGAGTGTCAACTTCACAGGTTTGTGGCTGTTACAACATTACGTAACCAAATGGCTCATAAGGTGAACTGTATGATGACTGTATTAACTGTTACGGCAGAGTAACACTTCATAACAAGAAGAAGCCGCTACAAAAACTGGAGATACTGACTGTGTCATCTCCCAGTGATCTGTGGCCCTGCACAGTCAATGGGAAGTGTATGCAACACCCCAGCTAAAAATTACCTCGCCGCCGCCGCTGCCGCCGCCACCACCACCAACGCTGCCCCAATGCCCACCGCTTGGACTTCATGGGCTTTACAAGGGGACCATAGGCTTACACCAGATGGACCACTTCTGTTCTTGTGCTGAAGGACGAAGAAGAGGCAGGGGCTTAGGCACCTCCCGTTTATGCCGCTTCTTGTAACGCGAACAATGCCGCATGCACCGACAGCAGAAGGCTGACATTTCATAAAATATTCAGTGATAAAAATTAATACTGTAGCATCTGGGGACAATGTATAAAATGCGAAAATACACCTAATAACTGTGATCTTAAATTACAAGTTACTAAAAGCCAAATCTGCAGGCTACCGGAGGAAGGCGCAAGGCATGCATAAAACTGCTTTCTTATTCAGTCTGCAACGCAAAAGAAAATGTATTCTGTGCGATTTAAATCCCACAAGTAACTTAAAAAAAATATGTACACACATGCGCACAATAACCACTGGTTCGTTTTTGAGATCTATGGGTCCTATACCACAGGCAGTACATTATTGTAATTGCGTTTATGTAGCACTTACTACCTCTGACGTGGTGTTGAAGCACATTATGGCAGCTAACACACTACTTGCTAACCTAAAGTTAGTAGTTAATCCAGCAGTAAATATGTTGGATACTGGGTTAATGTTGTGCTCAGAAGAAACTGAAGCATTTCCTCGAGTTTCTAGTGGTGGCTTTAGTAAATAGGAGTTAGGTGTCATTAGTAGAGTGTGTTCATGCAAGTAGAAACAGGAGTCATCTGCGTCCACACAGACCAGGGACAGTGGGTGCATCTTCGTGGCCATAGCTCACCATCTGACACATGCAGGCTCTAGCATGCATTCCAGTACACAGATTCAATCTACTGTGGACCAAAGGGGATAGCGCATAT
The DNA here is from genome assembly GCF_964204655.1 of Triturus cristatus. Lineage (NCBI taxonomy): Eukaryota > Metazoa > Chordata > Amphibia > Caudata > Salamandridae > Triturus > Triturus cristatus. The sequence continues at coordinate 70,826,065 of NC_140593.1, forward strand.
CCTCTGGAGACTGGATTCAGACTCCATTCTTAGCACAACACAAACTCTTCCATGACTTCAACATAGAGAGTTAATTAGCAGTACCTAACAACTGGGTTAAAAAGTACTACAAATAAAGAGCCAACTCAAAATGCATCTCAAATAAGGTGGGGTTAGCCACCGAGAGGAGCCTCATAATTATACTTCACATTGAGCACTTAATTCTCAACATGTTTCGGATGGTAGGCTTTGATTTCACACACTTCTTCAGGGTCGTTCAAGGTAATTGATTTATAAATCGCTCCAATCACATAGGCTCACATTATCAAATCATTTCAAATTAGAAAAAACCCAGTAAGCTTGTATGCGGTCAGTTAAGTCCCAGACGAGAGTTCAGATAAACTCCTGTAGGGTGACACTCAGCAGACTGTTCTGATAAGCATAAGGATGTTGAGTTTACAGAGCCATTCAATAATATGGCTTTTGACCGAGACTAACCGTGTTCTATTCGTGTCTCAGCCATGCTCCAATGGTGTCCCAACCATGCTCCAATACAATGTTATCATAGCTCCAATGGCCATGCAACTGGGCTGCAAATCTGTTGAAGCAAAACTCCAAGTGTCCAAGCCATGCTCCTGTGGTACCTATGGCATCGAACCCACCTGCAAATGACGTCACAGCATGGCTCTAATAGGGTTGCAACCAGGATCCTATAGTGTTGAAACAAAGCTCAAATGGGGTCTCAAAAGTGCGCCAAAGATCCTGCAACCATTCAACAATGGTAGCACACCCAGGCTCCCACAGCACTGCAACTGAGCTACCATGGTGTCACTAGCAGGCTCCAATGGTGTCACTACTTTGTTTTTGCAGTTTTATATAGCACAAACTCAACCTAAAGGCACTGGAGCACTTTACATGAGCACTAGTTACATTACACAAGGATACATGCATTTTTTTGGCATGGGGAGATTAAGCGATTTGTTCAGAAATACAGGATGTTGAGCTGTCGCCAAGCCTCGAACCTGGTTCCCCAGTCGATAGTTCTGGCTGCTATACCACATCCCCCACCACCAACTGAGCCACCCTTTCAACTTGCAAGGCTGGGCTTCAATCTTCGTCAACACCACGAGATGGAACCAATTCGCTTTTTCTTGTGAATTGGTTGAGTCGATCAGACCGTACGAGCTGCCCTGTTGCAACAGAAGTAGTGTGGTCTTTCCAGGAACTTACAGGGGCTTATAGCCCTGTCCATTGCTTACCGCCGGATGGTTTTGTCCCCCTCATCTGTATTCTTCTTGTTGCTTACCTTTCCTTGATCCATACAGCTTTTACCTGCATGGGTGTCTTATAATAGTAGTAAATAGAGCCGCTCATCTAGACCCGTAATTAATAGGTCTGATGGGTGTCTTGTTCATAAGGAGAACTCTGATGCCTGGGCCCAGCTCGGTCTAGTTTTGGTGATAGAACTTTGATGCCTGGGCCCAGCTCGGTCTAGTTTTGGTGATAGAACTTTGATGCCTGGGCCCAGCTCGGTCTAGTTTTGGTGATAGAACTTTGATGCCTGGGCCCAGCTCGGTCTAGTTTTGGTGATAGAACTTTGATGCCTGGGCCCAGCTCGGTCTAGTTTTGGTGATAGAACTTTGATGCCTGGGCCCAGCTCAGTCTAGTTTTGGTGATAGAACTTTGATGCCTGGGCCCAGCTCGGACTAGTTTTGGTGAAAGAACGTTGATGCCTGGGACCAGCTCCGTCTAGTTTTGGTGATAGAACTTTGATGCCTGGGCCCAGCTCGGTCTAGTTTTGGTGATAGAACTTTGATGCCTGGGCCCAGCTCGGTCTAGTTTTGGTGATAGACCTTTGATGCCTGGGCCCAGCTCGGTCTAGTTTTGGTGATAGAACTTTGATGCCTGGGCCCAGCTCAGTCTAGTTTTGGTGATAGAACTTTGATGCCTGGGCCCAGCTCGGACTAGTTTTGGTGAAAGAACGTTGATGCCTGGGACCAGCTCCGTCTAGTTTTGGTGATAGAACTTTGATGCCTGGGCACAGCTCGTTCTAGTTTTGGTGATAGAACTTTGATGCCTGGGCCCAGCTCGGTCTAGTTTTGGTGATAGCACGTTGATGCCTGGCACTAGCTCCGTCTAGTTTGGGTGATAGAACTTTGATGCCTTGGCCCAGCTCTTTACCCACCAGTCTAGTCTTGGTGCCGGTGGCCGGAAAGCAGAATGAGCTGGTTGAGTGTTGCAGTACCAGCTTCTCACCTGGTAGAACCAACGACTACCTGGAGACCAACAGTAACAGTGGCTATGGATTAAATCCTGGAAGGGGCTCTCTGGGCGTGCTGCCAGCGCGCCACGCTTCAGGCATAAATTATGGATTGTATCAATAACATGCCAGTGATCTCTGCCCATAGTATGGGATACTTCACTGCTGCTCAACTCTCTGGTAGTACCGTCTTTGGTCACATTCTTACCAGTCATATTAAACAAGATAGACCAACACATGCATTTTAATGTCAGGTTTAATGTCAGTGTGGCCTAAGTTAGGGTCTCTTGACTCTCCATCTGCAGAAGGGGATGGTGTAAATGCCTGCAGCCATTTTAACCCAGAGGTCCTCTGTTGTGTCCTCAGGACTTTGGAGGGAGGTGTCCATACCTGGCCCTAACCCACTGGACTACTCCCGAGAAGAACCCATCACAGTGGTACATGTGCAGAGCTCTTAATGTACAGACCATCCACTGTTAAGTTTATTTTCAGTACGCATCAGTACTGTCAGGCTTGGGGTACATGCCCTTATTTCATCAGAAGAGTACTAGCTCTTCTCTACAGCTGTACAGTACTTTCAATTTTAGTATTTTAATACTGGCAATTCTCAGCAGATACTCTGTGCTACTGAGTACCTGCAGCTCTTTGAGCCTATTTGTGGCACTGCTACAGATATGGCACAGAGATAGCTCCCAGAAGCAGTGAACAACCTTACAGAGCTGTAGCATTTCTTCGATAAGATGCTGTACACAGACTGAGATAAGTGCATTCCATTTCCGGTCAGATTACAGGCACCAGGATGTGATAAGGAGGAGGTGGAGGCAACATTTACTCAGGGCAGCAATACACAACATACTGTACATTCCGATTTCACTTCTTTACAAGATGCTGAATTACAATCGGGCTGCATGAAGGAAAAATACAACAAATAATTAAAAAACAGAAATATTTGGACACAGCAAATAAAAATATGAATAGCAGAGTGGAATGCAAAATTGCAAAAATGCAGATCCTACAAGCATTTCTCTTTGGTGGGAACTCAAGTTCAGCCACCTGTTTCCCGGGAGGATTGGTGGGGGGTGCATAGATCACTATCCCAAAACAAAAACTTGTTATTATACAAAGCTTTATATACCACTTCTGCCATTTCGAGGGGTTGTTAAAGTAATTCTTTTTGTTTAATGTAGAGTGAACCAGATCCACTGGGATACAAATTACTTTACAAAGGAAAACAAGCTTTTCGATGCAAATCTCACCTTTAGAGATCAGATCAATACACTCACTTCTGCTTGCTTCTTTCCCTTCAGAACATTGAGAACAATTCTTCCTTTCATTCTTTATGATCTGCAGAAATCAATGGTGATTGCACGGATACTGTTGAGGCTGGACTATTGCATGTCCTTTATCAGGGCGCGTTTTCTAAATAAATTCCAGCTTTTGCAGAATGCAGCAGCTCGTTTACTCAAGAAAATACCAACACACCAATCAGCCTCTCAGGCCTTGGAGGGGCTACATTAGCTCCCTGTTAAGAAACCAGTTGCCTTTAAGGCACTCTGTACGCGGCATACAATTATTTTCACGGGACAGACCCAGAATATTTTAGGAAAAAGTTTACTTGGTCCACACCAAGGAGGGCTCTGCGTTCAGCCGCATCTACATCAGTTACAATTCCCAAATGCAACAAAGCATCTTGGTGTGGTAGGAGTTTTGTCTACTCCACATGTAAGCTGTGGAATAAACTTCCTTGGGATCTCAAGAATCAGCAGAATCTCACCTGTTTTAGGAAACGATATCACCAAGTCACCAGGTGGCGGGGCGGCGAGGTGTGCGCGTGTGTCCGTCCGCCACCCCTGCATGGCCAGAAGGCAGGGGAGTGCTTTGAAGTGCCAAAGGTGAAGCACACAGTCAACAGCTGATGAGAGGAGTAGCTGGTTTGTGGATGGTGAGTGCTTCAAGATGTAGTGCTTTTTTAAGGAGGTGCGCCTCCAGCTCTTCCTAAATTGAAGCAGCGTTGGGGCGGTCCTGATGGAGACAAGCATGAGGTACCAGATCTTGGTTGCATAGATGGTGAAACCATACTGCTTTGTTGTTCACTTTGCTTGCACTTCTCTGCCCTCGCTTTGATGAAATCTTGGCTGTGAGGGTGCAGAAAGCCACTGGAGATGGTGAGCTTGTCAGCTATAGATGTAGGGAGCGCCAGTAGTGATGATACAGCTAGTTTTGAGGATGGTGTGGCCGAGTAAAGCGAGACAGTGGAGTTCCATCAGGGTACGGGTGATGTGGTAATATTTTCCAGTCCCTTGCTGAAGTGAGATATAGCATGTAGGATGCCCTTATTGTGGCACAGGGCTGAATCTGGAAGCTCCAGATGCTGGAGCAAGAGTTCTTGATGCAAAGGAATAGGCCTGAAACTGGTGGAGTTAGCAGGGGCTGCAGATGCCTTCATTAACACAGCATGCCTATATACAGGTTTAAAGGTTTGTGGAACCTGGCTTGAGACCAGGGGCGCTTGCTAGGAAACAGTAGTAATGGGAGAGGGGGGGTTTTAGAAATGTAATTTTTTTTAAAAAAAAAGACTAGTTACCTGCTGCCCGCCGCCTCTCCTCCGTCGTACTCCCTCTATTCCTGACTCCTCCTGGCAGCACACAGGCTTCCAGACTCCCTAAGCCAATCACGATGATGCTGTCAACTGCATGTCAGCAGCGTCCCGATTGGTCTGAGCAGCCAGGTTTACTGCTCAGACAGTGCCTGTGACTATTCTCCTCCTGGCTATTCAAGAATTCCATTGATCATCTGGGAATCTTCTGGCAAGCAGGAGAAAAAGGACTGGAGTGAAGAGATCTCTTATGTTACCAGCTGAAAGAAGGCCAAAGGGTGATCATACTGAAGGGTAGATCAGCAGACCGGATCTGGGAGGTGTTCAGTTTGCTCGAATACGGTTTATTTTACTTGTAAATCTTCTAGCTGCTCCAAAGATGGAGGGATCGCTGCAGCTAATGATGCAGGAAGATCAGAGATGAGCACAGCTCTCCAAATGCAGGAGACTTGCAGTTTCAATGGCAGGCTTGTGGATCCTTCCGGACGCGTCTTCGTACAGAGAGCGCCATACTCCTTTCTGCCCATGTTGCCTCAGACTGTAACACAGTAAACTATGAGAGAACGAGTGTACCCGTTGGCTCTTTAAACTCTCATCCGCACCTTCTCAAGCCAAGCTACAACATCTGAGTAAGCCCAAGGGCCAGTGAAGAAGGACGAAAGAGGGTTTATTCTTAGAGTCTGCAGATTGAGCTTCGGCAAGGTTTATGGTTCCTTTCTTTAGGTGAGACCTACACTTCATTCCCCAAGCTGCTGAAAACGACTGGACAAAGTTTCAACTAAAAAAAACAGAATGTGCATTACTTCTAGAAGTGGTAATTCAGGACATACCCACCCCCATGATGATCTGTCTTGCCAGTGTTCGGAGTTTAGCTCAAGGAGAGCAGCTTTCTACAAGGTACCTATGATGGGCAAATAACTCCCCTTTCTGTAGTTACGGACAAAGTTGTGCTGGAAGCACTTATGGCTCTTTTCTGATCCATCTAAAAAGGAGGAATATTTATGTATCTAGTCACATACTGAGTATTGGAGTACATTTCTGAAACATTCTCAAGATACGGTATATAAGAGCACTGACGAAGTTCAATATTTTGAACGAAACACGTTGCCTGGATGTTTTCTATGTGCATGGATTACATATGAAGATCAAATAAGAAAGGAGAAAAAGAAATAAGAGGAAAATTCACAAAAAGTGTTTGAATGATTATTTTCAAGAGAACACCTGCCCAGTGTACCAATCCATTCCAAGTATGATCATCTTTCTGCTGCGCAGCAGTACCAAACAACCGCGGGTACAGGAATTGCAGGGCACCGGATTTTGACTTAATGAAACAAGAAGTGAAGTGCAGTATTCGCAGTCCGCCGTTGTGTATGATGCTACCAGAGTCTTGTTGAGACCTGTTCAATTACCGCTACCGTCAGTCGACAACGGGGCCTAGTTCCTCCACCCTCAGCCGACCACCTCACTCAGCCAGAACCGTATCCTTGAGAATAGGTTGGATCGTTTGTCCCCTGCAAGCAAACTACGCCCTACTTATAGAAAAGTGACTGGGGACCTGCCCCATGCTCTATTCCTGTATCAATCCTGGTGATGACCCCTAATACGCCACATGGGGTCGAAACGCCAGAGCATTTTAGGTGCAAAGACACCACTTGAGTGAACTAGATCTCATACACACCACAAAAGGTTTTTAACGTGGACACAATAGCACAAACATTTTTTGTTGATACTTTTTCTCTTTGTATATATTTTGTGTGTCGCAGCTCTATTTGATCACCTCATCCGGGCTATACACGTCTTGTTAGGACTAGCAGAATGTGGTCCGTTTGAGTACTTTTTTCATGGTTACTGCCTATGTCTTATGTTCCTTTCTACACATACAAATCATTATTCTGCATGTGTGGTCTACTTACATTTCTTTATTCTTTTTTACAAACTTTGTCCTTGCAATAAATGTGCTTGAACTATCCGCCACAGCCAAGCACACCTAGCTGGACGCCGCAGCTTCACATAGCATCAATGCTCGGCGTTGTCCCTGTAGACATTCATTTATACAAGCGTTCATAGCCGGCACAATGCATAGACTGTGGGCTAAATGCAGAAAAACACGGTGAAAAGGGCGCTTTCGAGGAACATTTTAAGTTTTAAAAACTTTCAATTTGCCATCTTCCTTGATGAGACCCGAATAAAAGCCCCAGAAGTCGCACAGCCGTCCCTCCCAGTCCCAAATGAGAGAAATAAAATAGAGAGAGGAGTTTACAACAAGTGAAGAGGGAAATCGGCGGCAGGAGCTTCACGCTGGGGCTGAGACAGTGATATCCAGGAGGAACGCCCCCTCTCCTCTGCCCCCACCCGCCCCTGTTTACCAAACCTTTCTAACAAGCTTTTTATGCTCCGCAGAAATAATAAAAAAACAAGAAGTGGAATAAAAGCCATCTCCAGTGCTTGAGAAGTCGAGAGCTGGCTTTCTGCAGCAACAAAGCCGCCACAATAAGAGCTAAGTGTGTGGGAGGCATCGGCCTGTGCTGGTAATTAGCCTCCTTAATGCACGCCCACCCCCATTCTCCCCACTATGGTTTCCATGTCACTTAATGGCGATAAATATTCTCTTCCCGCTCATATTTACATCACAGCCAGAGGGTTTTTTCTATAAGTTTCTATGATAGGATAAACAGACCTCTCTCGACGCTGCTCTGCTGCCAAAGGCTGCGGTCGCCTCTAGGAGCTAGGGGGCCGTAAGAGGGGGGGGGGGCGACTACAGAAGGTGGTAGTATCCATCGATAAACGTGAAGGAGGCCGTGTGCAGGAAGGCCGTGTGCATTAGAGCGGTTGTATCCATCACTGTGTGGGCAGGAAGGTTGTGTACAGAAGGGCTGTGTGCAGAAGGGCGGTTGCATCAATCAAAGCATGTACAGGAGGGCGGTGTGCAGGAGGGCTGTGGACAGAGCGGCGGTTGTATCCATCACTGTGTGGGCAGGAAGGTTGTGTACAGAAGGGCGGTATCAATCAATGTACATGAAGGAGGCTGTGTGCATGAAGGCCGTGTGCATGAAGGCCGTGTGCAGGAAGGCAGTGTGCAGGAAGGCAGTGTGCAGGAAGGCAGTGTGCAGGAAGGCAGTGTGCAGGAAGGCAGTGTGCAGGAAGGCCGTGTGCAGGAAGGCCGTGTGCAGGAAGGCCGTGTGCAGGAAGGCCGTGTGCAGGAAGGCCGTGTGCAGGAAGGCCGTGTGCAGGAAGGGCGACTGTATCCATCAATGTGTGGGCAGGAAGGTTGTGTACAGAAGGGCATCTGTACCCAGGACGGCTGTGTACAGAAGGGCAGCTGCCAGCTGTACCCAGGACGGCTGCTGTGTACAGAAGGGCAGCTGTACCCAGGACTGCTGCCGTGTACAGAAGGGCATCTGTACCCAGGACGGCTGCTGTGTACAGAAGGGCATCTGTACCCAGGACGGCTGTGTACAGAAGGGCAGCTGTACCCAGGACGGCTGTGTACAGAAGGGCAGCTGTACCCAGGACGGCTGCTGTGTACAGAAGGGCAGCTGTACCCAGGACGGCTGCTGTGTACAGAAGGGCAGCTGTACCCAGGACTGCTGTGTACAGAAGGGCATCTGTACCCAGGACGGCTGTGTACAGAAGGGCATCTGTACCCAGGACGGCTGTGTACAGAAGGGCAGCTGCCAGCTGTACCCAGGACGGCTGCTGTGTACAGAAGGGCAGCTGTACCCAGGACTGCTGCCGTGTACAGAAGGGCATCTGTACCCAGGACGGCTGCCGTGTACAGAAGGGCATCTGTACCCAGGACGGCTGCTGTGTACAGAAGGGCATCTGTACCCAGGACGGCTGCTGTGTACAGAAGGACGGCTGTGTACAGAAGGGCAGCTGTACCCAGGACGGCTGTGTACAGAAGGGCAACTGTACCCAGGACGGCTGTGTACAGAAGGGCAGCTGTACCCAGGACGGCTGCTGTGTACAGAAGGGCATCTGTACCCAGGACGGCTGCTGTGTACAGAAGGGCATCTGTACCCAGGACGGCTGTGTACAGAAGGGCATCTGTACCCAGGACGGCTGCTGTGTACAGAAGGGCAGCTTTACCCAGGACGGCTGCTGTGTACAGAAGGGCAGCTTTACCCAGGACGGCTGCTGTGTACAGAAGGGCAGCTGTACCCAGGACGGCTGCTGTGTACAGAAGGGCAGCTGTACCCAGGACGGCTGCTGTGTACAGAAGGGCAGCTGTACCCAGGACGGCTGCTGTGTACAGAAGGGCAGCTGTACCCAGGACGGCTGCTGTGTACAGAAGGGCAGCTGCCAGCTGTACCCAGGACGGCTGCTGTGTACAGAAGGGCAGCTGTACCCAGGACTGCTGCTGTGTACAGAAGGGCATCTGTATCCAGGACTGCTGCTGTGTACAGAAGGGCATCTGTACCCAGGACGGCTGTGTACAGAAGGGCATCTGTACCCAGGACGGCTGTGTACAGAAGGGCATCTGTACCCAGGACGGCTGCTGTGTACAGAAGGGCAGCTGTACCCAGGACGGCTGCTGTGTACAGAAGGGCAGCTGTACCCAGGACGGCTGCGTACAGAAGGGCTGCTGTACCCAGGACGGCTGCGTACAGAAGGGCTGCTGTACCCAGGACGGCTGCGTACAGAAGGGCTGCTGTACCCAGGACGGCTGCGTACAGAAGGGCTGCTGTACCCAGGACGGCTGCGTACAGAAGGGCTGCTGTACCCAGGACGGCTGCGTACAGAAGGGCTGCTGTACCCAGGACGGCTGCGTACAGAAGGGCTGCTGTACCCAGGACGGCTGCGTAGAGAAGGGCTGCTGTACCCAGGACGGCTGCGTAGAGAAGGGCTGCTGTACCCAGGACGGCTGCGTAGAGAAGGACTGCTGTACCCAGGACGGCTGCGTACAGAAGGGCTGCTGTACCCAGGACGGTTGCGTACAGAAGGGCTGCTGTACCCAGGACGGCTGCGTACAGAAGGGCAGCTGTACCCAGGACGGCTGCGTACAGAAGGGCAGCTGTACCCAGGACGGCTGCGTACAGAAGGGCAGCTGTACCCAGGACGGCTGTGTACAGAAGGGCTGCTGTACCCAGGACGGCTGTGTACAGAAGGGTAGCTGTACCCAGGACGGCTGCTGTGTACAGAAGGGCAGCTGTACCCAGGACGGCTGCTGTGTACAGAACGGCGGCTGTACCCAGGACGGCTGTGTACAGAACGGCAGCTGTACCCAGGACAGCTACTACTGGCTTTGCTGCTGGTCAGCTAGGGGTGCGAAAGTGCTCTTCGTAGAGTGTGACTGCTAGTGTGTGAGGGGTGTGAGAGTACTGATGGTATTTTGCTCTCAAACTAGACTTATAGCAGATCCAACGAGGCGAGTTTACGGAGAGGATGTGGTGGGACAGCCTGGTTGTAGGGGTCCAAGCTCCAGAGCCTCTTCGTCAAATAAGAACCAGAATGCGCTCGCTGGTTCCAAAGTACTGGCGAAAGGGAAGACAAATTAAGAGAGTATATGTGTTTTAGGATGCGTAAAGAGTTGTGGAGCATCTTTACTTTATTGTCTGCCTCAGTCAATTCCAATCCATTACAAGGGAGGATACCGCCAGTGCAGCAGAGGAGTGCAAACTAGTACCTTATTTTAAATGCAATGCCTCATTTTGGTGGTAGATATTTTGCCCTTCCAGTGGCACCTCTAGAGGGGGCCAGCCTGGGCCAATGCCACAGGTCTTGGGCAGCCCCCTCTCCCCCCCACCTTGTGTCCTACCATAACAGCTGCTGAATGTATCAGGAGATGACAGAGAAAAAACAACAAGCATTGAAAATGCACAGGTCTTGCCTTTGATTAAGTTAAAGCCATTTCCTTTGCTAATGGTATTGTATAGCAAAGCAAATGACTTTAACGTAATGAAAGGCGAGACCTATTGCATTTGTAATGCTTGTTACTTCTTGCAGCAATCTGACACAGAAGGATGGCGTGTCACTGCTGAGATCACTAGGCAGAGAGAGCTTTAGAGCTTATATCTCCTAGAGGAAGGTGTGAGGAGGCTTCCGAAGCCCAACCAAAATACAAGGCCTTTGAAAGGCACACGCTTAACTTAGTTATCACATACATTGATTCTTGCCCCATTCCACTCATGACTTAGTCAGAAAAGTCAAATACTTCACTTAAGCGATTTTGCTACTCATATGTCACAAATCCATCATTTTCCTCTCCACTGATATCTGACCAATAGCCTTTGAGCATTGATGAACCTCCCTCTGTTCGTGGCTCAAGAGACTAAACATGGTTTCAGCGGTTCTGTAACACCCTCTGTAAGCAGTTTTAAGATCAGGATGTGTGCTGGGATGTGCCACGCCTAGTAAAGTTACCTTACAGCCACTGTAAGGTTTGCAAGCTCCAGCTGGACTTGTTCTCTTGTGACTCCGCGCAGTGACTTTGAACACAGGAAGAGGCACCAAGACAATACAACATGGTGGCTAGAAGGAGCATCGGGACTAACAAAGACACTATTCGCCACAGAAAGTGTGGTAAATGCCAGCAACTGACTCGCATCACCACTGCGCCTGTCAAAAGCAGAAACAGAACTGAAAACAAGTATTGGCAAACCCAACATACCTAGCCTTGCCTGGTACAATAGATATATACTTTTGCTTTTAATTGAAAATCTATGAAACAAAAATATAAATAAAGAAAAACACGCTGCCACCTAAACGTTGCTGACAAATGCTTGCAATGTTTAGATACAAAAAATAATAATTGAATTTACAGAGTAGTACATAAGTTTCCTGGCCGGCAGGTGTACTTGAAACAGGTATATTCTAATTGGCCATAAAAAAGTTATATTGGCTTTGAATTACTCTAACCTGAAGACAGAGACTGAACAATGAAAACAGGAGAAGGCCCAATACTGATTAGAATAGTTAGTTCTCGATGAAAGTGACACGGAAGAGCAAAAAATAAAATAAAAAAAACAATGGCTTGGAAAGCGGCCGGTGTATTTTATTACCAGTGGCTCACACAAATTAATGGAGAGACGATCGAAAACTGAGTTGCACATTTTGAGACACTGAAATCTGTGTGATGGTTGGACCAGAACCAGTTGAAAGCTGTCACATAAGTAAACACTCTAAAGCCCTTACGCCTCAGGCCACAGCAGTCATTAGGGCCCTCTTTTTTTCGTTATAGGACCCTGTCTGAAGCTTAACAGGTAGAGGTGTTACAGCACTTGGCAAACAAAAAATTGCTTAAAACCATGTTTTTAAACCAGTCTCACTTGCACAAGTGTGATGAGTGAGTCCAAATCTCACCACACATGTTACGGGGGGGAGGGGGTGGAGGACGAAAGTCTATAGTTTGTAGTAAAAAAAGTAGCGGCAAATAAAGAAAAGAAAAAAGCAACCCACACGCAAGATATAACCAAAAGCTTACCTTTGAAGCAGAGTCCTCATGCTGAGTCCGCCGTCAGGAGCCGCGCTGCCGAGCCAAAATAAAAAGTCCCCAGAGTGTCACGCCGCCGGTAAAGCATCCAGTCCTACGCATGCACAGCTTCTGTCCCACCGCGTGCACGCTGCACGCATGGAATCCATATGGATTCCAAAAAGGCCCTTCCATGGCGAGTGCAGCGCGTGCGCGCTGCTATCGCCAGGCGAGACCTAAAAACATTGCACCTTGCCACACACATTTAATCCAATCATCAATCATTGCAAAACAGTGATGTTTCTTTCAAATGTTTAGATCTGCCTTTGTAAGCGTATACCTAAATATACGTATATACACACGTATGCACACATATATGCAAAGTCATAGATAGATATCTTTGTAAGAAGCCCCACCAGCTTTATGTGGCCCAATGTGTGCCCACACTAAAATCCACTTCCAGAGACACCACAGCCCTTCTCATGTGAAGGAGAATTAGGACATGTGGCTTACATACATTTTTTTTTTTTAAACAGACTTTTATTGAGTTTCACAGGGTAACATATTCAAATCTCCTGCCCACTGACGGGCCACCCAAATGAACCAGGACATAGTAAATCGACCATCCCGCTTTTCGGAGCCCAACAACACATCTCTCGTCCCACAAGGCGTCCGCGCAATAATACAGCCTGTCCACAAGGGTGGTCCACTAACATGTGGCTTACATACATATCTATATATACATCCTAAAAGGCAGCAAATCACTGGCTTTCTCAGAGGGAAGAAGGTGGTGGTACTAGGGGTACAAACAGCACAGCAGCAAAACTCACGTTCCCAAACTGGGAGCGAACTCGATGTAAGGAACAGGTTCAATCCGGGGAAACGGGAAGAAATTAACCAGATGAAAGTTCATTCGAAGTAAGGCTGGACCAAGTCCAAGCTGGCTAGAGGCACATGTACTGTAGATGGTTAAATGAGAATGCCTGATAAACGAAGGATTTCTTATTGTTAACATCAACTGAAGGTGGGCCAGCACTGTTTGTTTGGAACCAGGCATGTGTGCAGTGTGTCATGGCATGGTCAAGTGCATCTGCAATGGGAGTTTTTCATATACTTGTGGGACCTGGCAGGTGTTCACTGTTTGGTTAGCATGCTCTTTTCACCTGATTAAGTTTGACATAACATTTTTACAGCCAAAACATTGTCAACATTTTGTGTACTCGTGTACCATGAGAAATTGCATCCCGTGTTCTGAAGGCACAAGTACATATATATATATACATACGAGGGAGAGACAGCGTGAGTTCCTTCTGTAAAAACAGGGGAAAGAGGTGAGACAGCCTCTTGCATCCTGTGAGGTCTCTCAGGCCTCTCTCATCCTTCTAGCAGTACTCTAGAATCTGTCACTCCAGAGTGAGATTGCATGAGGTCTGTACACACAGGGGAAGGAGGGGAGACACAGCCTATTGCACCCTGTAGGGGTCTCTCTGGACTGTCAGAGCACCCTCTAGCAGTCCTCTAGGATCTGTCACTCCAGGGAGAGACTGAGTGAGGTCTGGCCGTAAACGCAGGGAAAAGGACGAGACAGTCTCACTGACTGGTTTCATCCTTCTAGCAGTGCTCTAGGAGCGGTCTCTCAAGGGTGAGACTACATGAGGTCGGTTTGTAAACACAGGGGAAAGAGGGATGAGGCATCCTTTGCGGTCTCTCTGGCCTGCCATAGCATCCCTTTAGCAGGGCTGTGGGATGTGTCTCTCCAGGGGGAGACGGGGTGAGGTCTGTGCAGACACAAGGGAAAGAGGGACGAGATAGCCTCTAGCAGCCTTTGAGGTCTCTCTGGCCTGACTCATCCCTTTAGCAGTGCTGTGGGATCTGTCTCTCAAGGGTGAAACGGGGGTGAGGACTGAGGTCTGTCTGTAAGCAAATGGGAAAGAGGAGCGAGACTGTCTCTTGCATCCTCTGAGGTCTCTCTGGCCTGTCTCATCCCTCTAGCAGTGCTCTAGGATCCGTCTCTCCGGGGTGAGGTCTGTCTGTAAACAAATGAAAAAGAGGAGCCATACAGCCTCTAGCATCCTTTGAGGTCTCTCGGCTCCACAGCATCCCTCTAGCAGTGCCCTAGAACCAGTCTCCCCCTGGCCCTGTTGTGGATCTGCTTACCCTAAATTGAGATAAAAGGATTTTGCCAACCCTGATTTATGAGCTCAGAGCCTCTTGCATCCTGTGAGGTCTCTCTGGCCTGTCTGATCCATCTAGCGGTACTCTAGAACCAGTCTCTCCGGGGTGAGGTCTGCCTGTACATAAAGGGGAAAGAGGAGCGAGCCTGCCTCTTGCATCATCTGAGGTCTCTCTGGCCTGTCTGATCCCTCTAGCAGTGCTCTAGAACCAGTCTCTCTGGGGTGAGGTCTGTCTGTAAACAAAGGGGAAAGAGGAGCGAGCCCGCCTCTTGCATTCTGTGAGGTCTCTCTGGCCTGCCTCATCACTCTAGCAGTGCTCTAGAACCAGTCTCTCCGGGGTGAGCTCTGCCTGTAAACAAAGGGGAAAGAGGAGTGAGACAGCCTCTTGCATCCATTGAGGTCTCTCTAGCTGCCACAGTATCCCTCTAGCAGTGCTCTAGGATCTGTCACTTCAGAGTGCGATGGGGTGAGGTCTGTCTGTAAACACAGGGGAAAGAGGAGCGAGACTGTCTCTTGCATCCTCGGAGGTCTTTCTAGCCTGCCTCATCCCACTAGCAGAGCTCTAGAACCAGTCTCTCTGGGGTGAGGTCTGTCTGTAAACAAAGGGGAAAGAGGAGCGAGCCCGCCTCTTGCATTCTGTGAGGTCTCTCTGGCCTGCCTCATCAATCTAGCAGTGCTCTAGAACCAGTCTCTCCGGGGTGAGGTCTGTCTGTAAACAAAGGGGAAGAGGAGTGAGACAGCCTCTTGCATCCATTGAGGTCTCTCTAGCTGCCACAGTATCCCTCTAGCAGTGCTCTAGGATCTGTCACTTCAGAGTGCGATGGGGTGAGGTCTGTCTGTAAACACAGGGGAAAGAGGAGCGAGACTGTCTCTTGCATCCTCGGAGGTCTTTCTAGCCTGCCTCATCCCACTAGCAGAGCTCTAGAACCAGTCTCTCTGGGGTGAGGTCTGTCTGTAAACAAAGGGGAAAGAGGAGCGAGCCCGCCTCTTGCATTCTGTGAGGTCTCTCTGGCCTGCCTCATCACTCTAGCAGTGCTCTAGAACCAGTCTCTCCGGGGTGAGGTCTGTCTGTAAACAAAGGGGAAGAGGAGTGAGACAGCCTCTTGCATCCATTGAGGTCTCTCTAGCTGCCACAGTATCCCTCTAGCAGTGCTCTAGGATCTGTCACTTCAGAGTGCGATGGGGTGAGGTCTGTCTGTAAACACAGGGGAAAGAGGAGCGAGACTGTCTCTTGCATCCTCGGAGGTCTTTCTAGCCTGCCTCATCCCACTAGCAGAGCTCTAGAACCAGTCTCTCCGGGGTGAGGTCTGTCTGTAAACACAGGGGAAAGAGGAGCGAGCCCGCCTTTTGCATCCTGTGAGGTCTCTCTGGCCTGCCTCATCCCTCTCGCAGTGCTCTAGAACCAGTCTCTCTGGGGTGAGGTCTGCCTGTAAACAAAGGGTAAAGAAGAGATAAACCGACTCTTGCATCCTGGGAGGTCTCTCTAGCCTGCCTCATCCCTCTAGCAGAGCTCTAGAACCCGTCTCTCCGGGGTGAGGTTTGTCTGTAAACAAAGGGGAAAGAGGAGCGAGACAGCCTTTTGCATCCTGTGAGGTCTCTCTGGCCTGCCTCATCCCTCTCGCAGTGCTCTAGAACCAGTCTCTCTGGGGTGAGGTCTGCCTGTAAACAAAGGGTAAAGAAGAGATAGACCGCCTCTTGCATCCTGTGAGGTCTCTCTGGCCTGCCTCATCCCTCTAGCAGTGCTCTAGAACCAGTCCAAGTCAAATCACATTAGTCTTTAATCAATCTTTTTCAATCATAAAAGACATAATATGCATACAATAATAATAAAATATCAAAATGTTTAAAAGACAAGGTCAATAAAATTAGAAATGGGTTAAGACTTCCATCCAAATTCCATACCATAGCAATACTTATAAATTAATTATGATAAGGAGATAAAAATTTAGAAAGGGAAATTAAAACCATGATGACACAAATTTAGGCAATACATATGTATTTTTAGACAATGTATCTAGGGTGGCAGCGAAAAGAGGGCATCACACACTATAAAACCGGTTACTTGGTGCATTACGAACCTACATTTGTTTGTAAGATATCCCTTCTGAGGGCCCATGTCCAACTCAAAAATTTAGCCATAACTATAACTACGACTTCACTAGTATCTGTCTTTAGAATTCGCAAAGCAAATTGGCATGATCTTGTGCCAATTTTTTGACAGATCGGCTTAAGCCATTTGTGACGTGGCCCCTCGTATGCAGGGCACACAAACAAAACCTGGGATGGGCACCGATGGCATTTTGTGTCTGATTTATCACCCCATTTAGCCGTAAATGATTTTAAGGGGAGAGAACCCACTCTGAATTGGTGAAAAAGCTTCCTGTCACCGGGTCTCGTGATAAAATTCCAATAGGCCTCCAGCCTATACTCTTATTTATGATCTAAAAAAAGGCCTGTTAAGGAGGCATTATTCACCAGTGACAGGGACTTCTGACAAACCATGTCCCTATATGAAGCTTTAAAAACATTTTTGGTTGGGAACAAGTTCCCTTCTGGGTCCTCCCACAGATGGCTGAACTCCATATCAATTAGTGTGCCCTTAATCTTTTGTAGCCATATAATTTTTGAAGACTTGTCGGCTTCTCTAATATGCTTAAGTGCTTTAGCATATGGGGCTAGCTCCAGGGTTGTCCATAGTCTCCGCCAATAATCAAGGGGTCTAAACCCCGCAGCCTCCTCAAAAGAAATACATCCCAAATCTAAAAGTAAAGGTTTAAGAGGGGACGATTGAGGGAGACCGGTCAGTGCTCTCAAACGTATTCTGGGCGAAGACTAATGGGCCTAAGTTCTCAAAACCCCAGAGTTCCGCATCATAGATTATTGAAGCCCTAACTGTCCCTTGATAAATAGTGAGTGCCGGTCCAACTGGTTTAGTGAGGGATAGCCGGTATTCTTTTAAAAGGGCCCCTGCCAATTGATTGTGCCTTAAGACTAATAGCTCCATCTGTGGCTTCCAATTCATCTTTTTACCCATAGTAATGCCCAGGTACGTAAAGGAATCTGTTTGCTCCAAAGGCGCGTTATTCATTTGTACTCTGGCTTTCACTATTTTATATTTATGCAACACCATGAACTTGGACTTCGACATTGACTACCAAGCCATGGTCGTTGCAAAATATGGTGAATCTGTCACGGGCTCGTTGCAGACCAGATTGTGTTTTGGACAAAATTAAAGTGTCGTCCGCAAACATTAAAAGCGGAACCCTTGCACCAGCAAGAGTAGGAGCGTCCGTTGGATACTCAGTATAATATGAGATCACATTATGAACAGCGAGAAAAGGGTAGGGACCAAACCACACCCCTGCCGAACTCCCCTGTTCACAGGGAAACAATCTGTTTTCTCACCCTGTTGAGCCCACCGAACCTGGGCGTAAGTAGACTCATTAAGCTTGAAAATAAATGATAAAATCTCAGGGGGCATCCCAGCTTCCTTAAGTGTGTCCCACAGCTTCGAGTGGGGCACTAAATCGAATGCAGATTTAAGATCTATAAAGGCTGCAAAGAGAGTCCCCCTGCTAAAACCCCTGTATTCCAATGTATCATCATAAATCTAAAGACTTGATCAATAGTGCTAACGTGGGAGCGAAATCCTGCTTGATAGGTGGATAAAAGTTCCTTATCATCCATCCACCTATTTACTCTACTTAGCACTAATCTAGCCACAATCTTTTGCAAAGTGTCCTTAAGGCTTATGGGCCTATAATGACTTGGACTGGCACGGTCCCCTTTTTTGTAGATAGGGATGATTTCTGCTCCACACCAGGATTGTGGTATGGGGCCGCCTCTAGCCAAATCATTGGCTAGAATAAGAATATATTCAAGCCAATTCTGCCTATCGGCTTTAAAAATATCCGCCGGGATACAATCCGGGCCCGGGGCCCTGCCTGCTGCGACACCATCCAAAGCTCTCTCAATTTCCCCTAAATTGAAGGTTAGGACTGAATCAGACATTGCTCGTGGATAATGTCTAGGACTATCTATGGAAGATGAAAACGGAGTCTGCTAATGCGCGACCCAAACTTCTGGTGGCACATTATTAACTGGTACCGGCCCTATATCACCACTACCCCATTTAATTATATGCCAGAACCGACGCCAGTTTTTCCCGTTACTTGCATGTAGCAAGTCCTTCCATCTATTTTCATCGAAGGTCTTCTTTGCCCTTTGTTTGGTTTCTTTGTATTCAAACCTTGCTTTCCTAACCTTCTGGGGTGATCCCAACCTAATAGCTTGGCAAAGGTGCCTGAAAGCTAGCCTGCATTCGCCATCATACCATTTTGCTGATTTTTGAATCCGCTGCTTGTTAGACCTTTTTTTGTTTTTTGTAAAAACAGCTTTCAACTTTGCAAACCGGTCCTCATGGGCCTTTGTAAGGGCAGGGAGAGTTGCCTCATCAATTTCAAAATGAGAGAGGGCTAAAAGAGTGTCTTCAGGGGTTGACTTTATCAAGGCCATAGTGCCCTCCTCTTCTGAGACCTGTGCCCATTTTAATCTTCGGCAGTCTTGGGACAGGATTACATCTGCCGTTGCAATTTCCGTTCCTACCCTCCGCAGTGGGTGTCCCTTTGCCTCTAGTGTCAATCTCAAAGGATCATGGTCGGTCTTTGATCTTTTAAGAACCTCCATGTCCCCTAGCCTTGTCCATAATTCTAGTTTAATAAAAAAGTAGTCAATCCTACTACTTTTTAACCCATTATTAAAAGTATGGGAACCTTCGCTATCCGATTTTGACCTCCCATTGACAGCCCTGAGGTCCCTCTCTAGAGATAAGCTTTTCAATTAGAGGGCTGCCTCTGTCCATTTATTAATTGGGGGGGGGGGGGGGAGCGTCAAGGATGGTATACCCCAACTCTCATCTTCATCACTGGTAAGACTTCCGTCATCTAATCCAAATGGCTCAAACGTACAGTTGAAATCACCAGCGATGACCCGATGACTTGTCCATTTTAAAGATTTAATAAAAGAGTCCAGACTAGAAATGGTTGGTGAGGATTTCCCTCCCACCATCCCTCTTGCACAGACATTGACCAATACAAATTCAAGCTCATATTCACAGATTATTTTAATGGCCAAAATATCCGGATTATCAATTGCTAGCTCTTCTACCTGAAAGCCCACCTGCTGTCTGGCCCAGATTATCAATCCCCCAGATGGTCTCCCTTTAGATCTTACAAATGCTGGCTTACCAAAGGCCAAATAGCCTGGACGAAAAATCGTACTCAATGACCAAGTCTCCTGAAAGGCGATGAGGTCATAACTCTCCATGAAGGTTGACCAATCAGAGGAAGTAGTCTTTGGTAAAAGGCCAGTAATATTCCAAGAAATTATACTTAGTAAGCTAGAGATTGTATCACCTCCCCCTTCTATCGTTGACAAATGCCCAGTATTCTCAGTAGGGATAGATGCTACTAACTGAGGACTTAAGTCAACCATGGGGGAAAATACGGGCTGAATAACAGGGAACACGATCCCAGATGGAACTACAGATGGTAGTCAGTCACAAGCATCTAGGCCGGACAGAGGGGCAAATTTGTTAGCTAAATACAGGTCAAAAGGTCTATGTATGGATGTATGGGGTACACATGAAACGCCCCCCCCCCCCCCCGTCGGTGCGGGGTAGCTGGGTCTATAAAAGAAGCCTAAGGGCAAAACGGAGATTTTCCCTTGATAATGCCCTTGGTTTCTATTACCTAGAAGGTCCAAAAGAGATCTAACGACATACTCATTATTAAAATTAGCAACAACACAATCACCCCCCCCCCATGCTTCATGGAGTATCCTATCCATGCTGAACGCCTAGCCATTATCAACTGGTTACAAATATCCCGATCCCATATCCGAACTTCCTTCAGTTGAGTGGTAAGCCAGTGCATGGTTTTAGCCATTAACTGGTCAGTAGATTCGATCTGCCCAGCCTGTAGGGCCGGAACATTTGTCAAAACCACCACCAAAGGGGCGGCGGCCGGTGGGAGATGTAAGGCTTGGGATCCTTCTAGGGCTAAACTGCAAGTCAGTCTAGCGTGCCTAGCAGGGGTATCACGCCCATTTGGCCGAGGTACAGAACTGGCCTGAATTTTAGGGTCATAGGTGGTGGTGGCGAGTTGTGCAGTGTCGTTTATTGACCTTACACAAGATCTACTTCCCTCCCTCCTCGGAGTACTCGGGATAAACTGAGCAAGTTCACCAGACATATCCCCGGTCTCACCCATGTTACCACCCATTACCACAGCATCGGTAACTGCCACGCCATTACTCCTAAATGTCGGAAGCGATGGCCTTATTGGTTGATAATTAGCGGGTGTAGGTTTAGGTGTTACACGATTACACAGCTCGTTTGTTGTCATTACAGTAGACCGATCAATTTTAGCCAAAGAACCCTTGATTGTACAAAAATATTTAGCATTCAGCTCAAAGATGGTTAGTCTCGCCTTAATCAATGTCAATCTTTCCAAGATTGGGGACAAGGATGTAAGAATTAGATTCCCCATTTTATTCCACATAGCCTCATATTCGGGGGATGGTACATCTACTAAGTCTGGGATCAGTCCACCAGAGGTGGCAGACGGAGGCTCTACTATAGATGGTAATAATAGGGATGGGGTTCCTCCATTCTTATTTGTCCTTTGCGGCTTTGCATTTTTCTGCCTCCCGGCCGCCCACCACCCTCCCTCCCCCTCCCCCCCTGCTCATCCTCCGCCCCCCCCTCCCCCTCCGCTTCAACTTCGTTGGAGGCTCCGAGATTGGATTAAGAGTTTGGTTTTTAGATTGAGGCACAGACCTTGTAGCAATGCGTGGAAGGGTGTTGCTTACTGTGTCCTTTTGTACCAACTCAGCAGATGACGGAATGTTAGAGACTTCCGATGCAATGGATATATCCAATACCACATTTGAGGACTGACTAGCAGCTCCTGCCAACATATGGGGGTTGGTGTCTGTGGCCAAACATCGTTCAGGACTACGAGCAGACATCAAACCACCCAATGATGATCGTTTGGAATGGAGGGGATCTAGGGATAGGCGACGCTCGGTTAGAGCAATCTCGTGGGCGACAACCGAGCTAGCTCTAATTAAAAATTGATCTAGCGTCCCCGCCACACTTCCACCAGATGGCGTGCCTCTCCCCCTTCCCTCTCGCATATTCATCCTGGGTTGGAAGCAATAACCGCAAAATCCCAAAGTGTGGGTATCCTCAGGAAGCAAACAATAGACTGATACAAACTAACCTTAGCTGTAGATGGCTTTGGAGGGGGGGCCCGGCCCGGCCTCGTCCGGTCTCTAACGGGCTCAAATGGGCCCGCCCTTCGCCCGGGCTTTGCCCGGTGCGCATCCCGCGAAGCGGGAGCCGCACCGGCCTTTAAGCGCCTACGGGCGCGATAGAGTGACGGCGCCTCCTGGCGCGCTGGTCAGCAGGGCGGTATGGGAGGCGTAGTCCCTTGAAATCGATGGAAAGCTGTTCCCGCGAAGTGGGAGCCGCACCGGCCTTTAAGCACCTCCGGGCGCGAAAGAGTGACGGCGCCTCGTGGCGCGCTGGTCAGCAGGGTGGTATGGGAGGCGCAGTCCCTTGAAATCGATGGAAAGCGGTTCCCGCGAAGCAGGAGCCGCACCGGCCTTTAAGCGCCTCCGGGCGCGAAAGAGTGACGGCGCCTCTTGGCGCGCTGGTCAGCAGGGCGGTATGGGTGGCGTAGTCCTTGAAATCGATGGAAAGCGGTAAAGAAGAGATAGACCGCCTCTTGCATCCTGTGAGGTCTCTCTGGCCTGCCTTATCCCTCTCGCAGTGCTCTAGAACCAGTCTCTCTGGGGTGAGGTCTGCCTGTAAACAAAGGGTAAAGAGGAGCGAGACAGCCTCTTGCATCCTGTGAGGTCTCTCGGTTTGCTACAGCATCCCTCTAACAGTGCTTAGGAGCAGTCCCTCCAGGGTGGCAGGTGTGAGCACAGTCACTACCTCAGCAATACTAAAAGTACGGCCCGGGGACACTTGCGGCCTCCTGGTCATTACTTGCGGCCCCCTGGTCAAAAGTAGCGCTGGGCTGGTGTTTATTGAGCATTAACATTCAGAATGATATGAAATAAACTGGTAAGCATTTATTTACATGTTACCTGCAGTTAAAGAAAGTTTAAAGTAAATTCAAAATGTAAAAAGTGTATTTCATTAACATGTAGAAGCATTTCACTTCAGAACATCAGATAAAATTGCTGCATTGAGAGTTTTTTTTTTTAAATGATAGTTTTCAAACATGTATTTAGACACATTCTTGCTTCCACCCACTGAGATAATGTCAATAGTGAACTAAGAGGCTAGTCAGTTGACGTGCATCCCATGGGTGGCCTGGGGTGCTACTACACATGGCAACATCATTATGTAATAAATCAAATCAAGAGAAGGTTTTGTATCCCAGGTTTTCTGGTTTAACATTGTACAATTCATACGCTAGATGTGCATGTTTCAGTTCCCCTACACCCACCTTACACATTCCTCACCCCATCCTACACCTTAATGGCATCAGTGCAGCCCTTGGTCACTTCATAGACCATACTTTGTGGCCCGTAGAGAAATGTTTGCGAGTGTCCATGCTCTACCTCATTCCAACCGCGCAAACGAACCAATCACAGCTGACGCACTTCTCATCACACGCAACACATTCCACACAGGCCACATTCATGAACCCACGTCCTCCGACCCAGAATAAATATATTATATATATATATACAAATATTTGCAATGCAATAGGTCTCGCATTAGTTAAATGCAGAGCTGCTGGCTTTGCAAATGGATAGTAATACGGCGGGCCAACAATTTTTTTGTTAAACTTTTTTTTTTATTTACTGACTTTTGTAGTAATGGTGGCACGCCGCACGGCATGCCCTCATGGTTACAAAAGTGAATAAATAGAGAAAAAGTTGTTAGTCCGCCATATTACTTTAACATTTGCAAAGCCAATAGCTCTGCATCCAACTAATGCGAGACCTATTGCATTGCTAATGCTTGTTGTTTTGTCACTGACTCCATGTGAAAAACACATGAAAAGCGTCTACAGGACTGGACGCACACTGAGGCATGCTGCAACCGTGTGCTGTTCTGCTCTGCAGTCTAGTGCCTCTTGACCCCGCTCACGGTAATGGCGCTTCGAAGTAAGGTGTCCAGATCTGGCACCACACTCGAGCATATGTAAAAGAAATGGTGACACCATTGGTCCAGTACACCGGAGGTCAAAGGTCACCCTGAATGAGGAGGAGAAAAAACACAATAAAATCCGTCCCAGCAAGGAAGCCTCTGATTTGCCTAGTAATGCGGCTTTTGTGCATCTCAGCAATACAATAAAACCAGCATTTGCAATGCACTAGGATTTGCATAGTGAAAGTTTAATATTAATGCAACGCCAATAGCTCAAACTTTCGGTAATGCAAGAGCTATTGCATTGTAGCATCCGTGCTTTAGTGTTAAACATCTTAAGCTAAAGTGCGGAGGCCGCATTTTCTTCAAAAGTAAATAAAATGGAAACAAAACAAAAAAATGTGCATTTTTTTCTCCATTTCTACACATTTGAGGCAATCGCGGCCCCCGCACTTTACCTTAAGATGTTTAACACTAAAGCACGGGTGCTGCCATTGTATCAAAGTTAATAAATAGAAACAAAAATATGCGGCCACGTTCAGCGCCGCAAATAAACTTTAAAGGCACTGCCAACCATTATATCAGCTTAGGCATGCTGTGCTATAAAAAAAGAAAGTGTATCCTGCCTGCAACAGCAGGCAGAAGATGGCAATTTAAGGGAGGTAACAAGATGAGAAAAAGCAGTACTAAGGAGGGACTACTAAGCCTATTGACCAATGAAGAGCCTCTATTTTCAAAGGACAGTGACAGGAGCCAATTAAAAAGATGGGGGGAAAGTAGGCGGGGGCTTTAAGTGCATACCTGAATACAGCATGTCTCGAAAAGAAAGCGCAAGCGCTGCCTAGGCGAGACCTAAAAAGGGCAGTGGCCTCTTCACACTTTTACAAATAGGGAGTTGGACATTTGGGGGGCCAATTCACAAAGGCATTTATGATTACATAGAGTGGTACTCCTATTCACCAAAGGCATTTATGATTACGTGGAGCTGTACTCCTATTCACCAAAGCATTCAATGGAGTGATACTCCCTGGTCCCCTCCGCCTTGTCCCTTTTCATTCCCAGAAGCAGGGACATCAGAGGCATGGAGGCCACTTGTCCCCTCTGCCTTCGCCCTTTCATTACAAGAAGAAGTGACATCAGAGGTGTGGAGGCCACTGGTCACATCCATCTTGTCCCCTTTCATTCCCAGAAGCAGTAACATCAGAGGTGTGGAGGCCACTGGTCACTTCCACCTTGTCCCCTTTCCTTTCCGGAAGCAGTGACATCAGAGGCATGGAGGTCCCTTGTCCCCTCCGCCTTGTCCCCTTTCATTCCTGGATGCAGTGACGTCAGAGGCGTGGAGGCCACTGGTCCCCTCAGTCTTGTCCCCTTTCATTCCCGTAGCTTTGCGTTTTTGATGCCCTGGTGTGCGTGTTGCACTTCACCAGGAAGAGAGCCACAAATTAAACATGAGGAGAGTCCTGGGTGGTCTCCAGGCCCCCGTCAACACGCTACAGTTATCAGTGATGGGTAAAGTGGCAAAAGTGGTTTTCCTGCTGAGATATCTTTATGTTCTACAGGGTGCGGCTAAGAGTACCACAGATAGTGTTGGTAGGGATGGGATAAACTACTCTATTGGAGCGGATGTGGGTGGGTAAGCAGAGTAGAATTAAATTACCTACTCAAAGAGGGAATAGGGAAAAAGGTGGGCTGGAAATTCCAGATACAGGGGGGCTCTGTTGCATGGCCATTCCTCTCCAGCAGGCGGTGCCTCGGCTGGACAAGAATGAGAACAGGGGAAAAGGTTGCCAAGTGGAACACACGGGCATCTCCCATTGGACGGTCTGCTAATGCGAGAAGAGGGACGCCAACCTATATACAGAGTAATAAAACAACATTGTAAGGTGTGGGATAGGGCGGTCCAAACATGTTTACATCACTCCCCATCCGCCTCTGGCACAAAGGAAGATGGCAGACAGATCGATGGAAACAGGTGGGATGTGTGCCCCCGGAGCATCCTTATCCCGACTATAGGTTTCTGACTCCTGCAGCGGCGCAAGACACTTCCGGAACTGGAGTGGGTCACTTCCTACAGACAGCATGCTAAGATGTCACCCACAGCTAGAGACATGCGACCAGCGCAGATAACAGAACTGTAGAATCCAAATACATAATATATATGGATATTTGCAAGCTGATCAACCCATAACAAGACTACAAATACAGAACTAATGGCAGGATATTATCAACGAGCTCGGTACGTCGACTGAGCGGGGTAAAGCTTGGATGGAGTCAGGCTGGCACCGAGGAATGCACAATTTCAGCTGATTGAGTAGAACTATGTCCACGTGACCTCCCTGACCCCAGAACAAATCTGTAAAATGTCCCCCTGGCGCGCTAGCAGAGGCCCCCGTTATCAAGCGGAAGAGACCGGCTTTATGCATCTTGCCTAAAACCAGCAGCTCGTTGCGATGTTTGGTGCAAAGTGTTACCCAGTCTCGGGCACTATACAGGCCAGTGCAAGGGAGCACAAAGTACTGACTGAATGGACTTTGATCAACAAGCGCTCGCCAGGCAGCCGCTGTTTATTTTTGCATTGCGCTTTCAATTTAAAGAGAAAGCGCGATGCAAAAATAAACACGCGGCGCCCTGTCTCCTTTTGAGACGGCCCAGCCAGACTGGCTCTCACGGCTTGTTTATCTAACACGCCTCCTAAAGATAAGAAATTGCGGGGGCGTGGCTTGCTTGGCCAAGATGGTGGACGCACTTTAAGAGTGCTCCGGGACCCCTCCGTCATCCGCCCGTAATCCTTACCTGACTCGAGTCATCCAGTGCTGTATTTTGCTGTGTATGTTGCAGGCCAGCTCTGGCTGCACCTCCGGGACTTTTGGAGCTTTGCTGAGTCGTCCTGCTGCTGAGACCCGGAGTATTGCGCCTCGTCCGCAAAATGGCGGCCCCTCTCCGGTGATTGCGGCGCTGGATGCCCCCGAGGTGCCCTTCCCGGATCCGCGTGTGCTGCTGCGAGTGGGGGGAGCACCTTGGCCGCGCGTCCTGGGGAGGAGTGGCTGACGGCCCGGCGGACTCTCCCCCTCGGTGCTGGGGAGGACAGATCAGTGTGTGAGGAGCCTCAGCGGCCCGGATGGGACTCGCGGCTGGAGGGCCTCCCAACTGCGCTGTGGCGGCCTCGGCTGCCACATCGGGCAGCGCGGGTGGGAGATAAGGGCTGCACTCCCGCTGAGACAGGGAGATCAACGGAGGACTCGGAGGCCGCTGTTCCGGTGTCTGTGGAGCGGGTGAATCCTGGTGGGGGTCCGGGACGGCTGTTGGGGCCCCCCCCTCCGGTGTCTCTTCTCCCTGCCTCCTGGGCTCTTGGTTTTTGTTTTTCCCTCGTGCTGGCACAGGTGTGCCGAGTGTGTGGCGCCTGAGCAGCTGGGCCCTGTATAGTCCCCCTGCGATCCTTCCAAGAGGACGGCTGCAATGTCGGCTGCCGCGTAGGGCGGCGGAGGAGGCCGCAACCGCAACATCGGCTGCCGAATCGGGCAGCGGGGGAGGCCGTAGGCGCTTTGGCACCGGAGGGGCCAGGGGCTGTGCCGGAGTCGCCGAACAGACGGTGGCAGTGTGAGTGAGTCCGGGCAGCGGCGGTGGGGGCCTGGGCTGGTAGCTCCCCTCCCAACATCTCTACCCGCCCTCGGCGGATACCCCCAGCTGTCATCTGAGAGACTTGAAATTCCGCTGGACGACAGACAAGGTTAGAGCAAGCATCCGCCCTACATCTGCTGTGGCTGTCCTAGGGGTGCCCAGAGGACCGCCGAATGTTGTGGAGCTGCTGCCCTGCCCCCGGTGTGACTTTTAGCGGATTCGATGTAGCGGGGGCGAGATAGACAGCCAGTGAGCTCCACCGGTGGCCGGGACGCGCCCGGCCGGTCCTGCGGCCGGCGGTGTCGGCTGGGTGAGCCCCCGGCGCGCCACGAGGGGCGAAGGCCGCGTGACTGCCAACGGCTGGCCGGGGACCAGAGGACCTTTGGAGCGGAGCTCGAGCTGTTGCCTGACCTCTAGGTGAGCTGGGGGGGGGGAGCGCCCCCCGATGGTGACAAAGGTCCGATTCGGCGGGCAGACCGGCCCGCGCTGAGAGGCTGGATCCGGTTGTGCCGCTGCCGAGGCCTGCTGCCTCCTGGGGCTGGGCCGACGCTGCCTGAGGGGGCCCCCTGCCCCCCTGTCCTGGTGGACTCCTGTTTAGGCGGCCCCGGCGGCTGTGCCAGACCCCTCCTACCCTGCACCTCTACCCGGGGACCGCTGCTGGTGGGGAGGCCCCCTCTATTCCCCCCCTGCCGCGCCTTGACTGTCTCCCCTGGCGCTGTGCCTGGTGCTGGGGGGGGTTCGGCTGTTGGGCCCGGACCTGGGGTGGATGGGGAGTTCCCTGGGGACTTGGTCGAGCCAGTGAGTTGGGGCGATAGACGGCGCCTCGCCGGCCTGAGCGCTGTGCATCGCCAGAGGACCATCACAGGCGCAAACTGTGGCGCGAGGCCCGTGACGGGGTGAGGGCGGCTAGGCCCGGATCCGTCTGCGGGGGTGCGTGTTGAATAAGCTCTGGGCCCTCCATCGTTGGGGATAGGACGCGCCTTCGCCCTTTGCCTTCTCATTGAACCCCCCCGTTTCTGACCTGGGGCAGGGGGCTGCTCCGCTTGGCGGGTGGGAGCCGCCTGCTGATCCACTGCGTCCACCCTTGTGCCCGATGCGTGCTCCCTGGATTCATCATGGGCATGGAGAAGGGCTCCAAACAACCGGCGGCGTCCCACCAGACGCGGATTGACCAGTTCGCGAACTCGGATCCGCCGGGTGCGGGTGGAGGGGGGGCGCCGGCCCCGAACAAGGACTTGGCAGTTATCCTTCAGGCCATTGATGCCTCCCGCACGTCCTTGGAGGGGATGGTTGGGGAGGTGAAGGTCGATGTTGCGCTCCTGCGGCAGGACCTTCGCAACGCCACAGCACGCATCACGGAAACGGAATCCCGGATCTCCACGGCGGAGGACGACATTCGCCTGCTACAGGAACAGGTCCGGGAGCTCACAACCCACTCCAAGGAACTGCACAGGCGAGCAGAAGATGCCGAAAATCGCACCCGTCGCAACAACCTTCGCCTGGTGGGCTTTCCGGAGGGGGTAGAGTCTGGCCGAGCAGATGACTTCCTCGAAAAGTGGTTTAAGTCCTGGATGCCGGCGGCCGGTCTGTCGACCTGGTTCGTGGTGGAGAGGGCGCACCGGTCGTTGGCGGCCAAACCTCCGGCGGGAGCCCCCCCGCGCCCCTTTATTCTTAGGATCCTCAACTTTCGGGACAGAGACGCTATCCTGCGGGAGGCGTGGGTGAGTGGCCCCTTGACTTTCAACAACCACACCATTATGGTCTTCCCAGACTACACCCGGGAGGTCCAAGAGCAACGCCGCTCCTACACGGAGGTCAAGCAAAAGCTGCGCTCCCTGGGCCTCCAATACCAGCTCCAATTCCCGGCCCGCCTTCGTGTCGTTTTCCAGAGTAAGACACTGTTCTTTGACACTCCTAGGGTGGCCTGGACCTGGCTCACTGAGGAAAGACCTCTGCGCCAACCCGGCGGGGTGTCGTCCACTGCTGTGCCCCGGGGACACGGTGCTGCTGGGTCCCAACGAACACGGCGCAAGAAGCGCACGCACTCATGACAGCGCCGCGGCGCCGGCACGGACCCGGTCTGCGAGCACATCTGGGAGACCGATGCGGGCCTCCTCGGCCTCCTCTGGCACCTCCTCTCATGCGGCTGGGGGGTCCCGGCGCCGCCTGTCACCTCGACCGGACGGGTCTCAAACCCCCCTCAACGTGCAGATTGACCTATCAGACCTCTCCCGCAGTCCTGCTATATGACTCACGGTTTGTTTCATGCATCCACAAGGGGAGGCGGCGACTCTGCCGGGTGGCGGGGACGGGGGGCTTTGCAATCTCACGCTTTCCCACAGCAACCTAGGACGAGACACTGAAATCCGTGGTTCAGGAGGGGTCCACCACGCTCTTTACACCCGAGCGCTTAGGCTTGGGGCTTTGTAATTGTTGGTTTAGTTCGGGCGACAGATGCTTCCGTTCTCGAAGTGTAGGGTGGGGGGTGGGGGGTTGGGGTTGGATGTTTGTTGGTTGTTCCTCCCCGGGGGACTGTTTTGTTTAGGTATGTTTTTCTTTGAGCCTCTTACGCAGCAGCACACCTCGCGTAGGTGAGGTGAGGGCAGCACCCAATTCTTATGGGTACCCGGTTTGATATCTTCTGAACTGACCGGTGCGGTAGGACTATTTTATTCACGAAAACCCTTTTGATTTCTTTTTTCACGTTTTCACTGAACCACAGCAGTATCATAGGTCCTGATGAAAGCCCCGATACTTTTTGATCAGAAATGGGCAGAAACATGTCGACCACATTGCTATGGATATTAGCATAATGACAACTTATTTGTGCTAGATTGCCATATTGCTTTTTAAACATGACAGGGGTCCTCTACCAAATAAAGAACATTTGAGCACCCTTAGCCATTTTTAGTTACACGTTTATTATTTAATACTGCTGACCTTAGGATCTTCTTCATTGATCTATGGGTATAACGTTATCCCTGACAAAATCGTTGAGAGATCTGACAATAACCCTCCTTTGTTGCATCTTCTTTGTACGTTACCAGATCGCTATTCCAAGAACTGGTTCGTCATATTGAAGTGCACAGACCCAAATGATGAAAAAACTGACCACCCTAAGTGATTGATGGGTCCTGTTTCCAGAAGGGTTCTCTCCTATAGAGTTGTCAGATTAGGGGTAGGAATACTCTGGCCTGCTAGTTGTTGATTTTGACTCAGCCTGAGACCCGGGTTGTTACAGTGTTTATTATATTGATCATTAGGGGAAACACAACCTGCAGGTCTGTAAAAAGTAATTTCCCTTGGACCTCCCCCCACATTAGTATGTGTTATTAATGTAACAAGAAGTCATGCATATCCTTATCAAAATTGATTCGTCCCAAGTCAGAAGGGGGTGTTAACTTCCCCAATTTTCCTACATAAAAAAAATCTTTTTTGCTCCGCCAAGCATCAAGATGGCTCTTCAACCCTTACGAGGACTCTATGGGCTAAACTTGAACTTTCTTTTCTCTCTCCTTTTTGATTTCAAGAATACCTCTTTGTCTCGCAAACCACAACACCATTCGACTCCCATAATTTAATACACATCCAACATTTTGAAACCCAATTCCCCATTGGATCATATAAATTGGTCCAGATCCATGATAGGCATAACACTATGATATTGATAAGTGGCAAGCCTTTTTACTGGAAATACAGTAGGCAAAGAGGATTAGTTTGGCTACAACAATTATACACACAGGATCAGATTATGTATTTTGCGAAGGTTAAAAGACTCTTTCACTTACCAATGTCTTTCCAAACTAAATATATCCTCTTGAAACACGCTATTCTGACTGCTCATACCCGATACATACCTCCAAATCCTCCCACTGATCCTACACCTTCCTCAATCGACAAATTGCATTCTCTTTTACAAGCCAACCCCAAGGCATCTGTTATTTACAATTATTTATAGATTTCATGCATTGTACGAGAAAAAACGAAGGTAGAACTTTCTTGGGAACAGGTTTTAGGAGTCAACTGGTCCACAGACACATGGAATAAAATATGGAATAAAATCTGAAAATCTTCGAGAGCAGCCAATACTACACAGATACTATTTTGTATAAAATAGGCTTTTGCGAACCCCGGTCACTTTAAATAAAAGGCATGTTGATCTTCCAGATATTTGCTGGACATGTTCCCCCCCACATGCAGATTTGCACCATCTACTTTTTACATGTCCACTTGTCTGTAATTTTTGGAAAATGGTGTGGGCTCAAATTAACTTAATTTTTCGGTCTAAATGTCCTTTCTCTGTCACTAATGTGTTTTTGGGAAGCTTGTCTTCGGTTTGGACAGATTGCAATTCTAAAACAAAAATAGTAGACTTATTGTTGGCAGTTGCCTTTCAGCAGACAACCAAAAATTGGAAAGACTTTACCAAATGATCTTATCAAGCTTGGTGGTATGCTGTGCGTTACAATCACAGATTAGATACAACTCTTGTGTATCCTATTCCCATGGCAACTAAACGTCTGTATTTATGGTTACCCATCACATTGTTCATTGATGCTAGTGCTAAACGCTTCTCCACCCTAACTACCGTACAACAAGAAGTTTCTAAACCTCCATGACTTTCCTTTCTTTGTATTTATATAAGATCATTTTGGATTATAAATGTTTGTTTTATGTGATTTGTAATCCCACTGTATTATACTAATTGATTTACATATTTTTTATTAATTATCTTTCTTCTAGGTAGGCCAATTTCATTTATACATCCTACTATTTTGAGTCTAAGTTCAAAATTTGATTCATGTGACTATGTATTGTTATGTTGTATTTTGTATTGTGACTTATATTTTCCTTAATAACTTACTTCTGAACATTAAAAAACACTGCCACTGCTCACATACTCACTCCATGCCCACTGCGAAGGAACTGGAGCAAGGTCACTGAGTAGCACATCAACTCCAACCTCATCCACGATCCCACCCCCACCCCAACTTTGCAGCAAAGTAACTACACCGGTGGATCACCAACTGCGCAGACAAGCTCGCATCTCTCTGCAACCCTGACCGATAACGCCCCCTGAAGGCCACCTGGTTCACCACCGACATGCAAAAATCCAGACGCAACTGCAGACGGCTCGAAAAATAATGGAGGAACAGCAAAGACCGGACCACCTACAAGAACGCCATGGCAAAATACCACCAACTCATAAGATTCACCAAAGGGACCTTCATCCGGAACAAAATCCTCACCAACTCCAGCAACTCGAAGGAACTTTTCAGCATCATCCAGCAACTCACCAGACCCACCCCAGCGAAGCCACGGACGTCACACCCTCCCAGGACTTTGGCAACAAGCTTGGCTCCTACTTCTGCCTGAAAATCAAGGCCCTCTACGACAACTTCAGAGAACAGGCAGCAGAATCCACCCTCTCCTCCAGCAACCACAGCCAATCCACCATCACCGCTTGGACTGCGGTCACCACCGAAGATACCGCCATGACCATGAAGAGCACTTACTCAGGAGCCCCCCGGATCCCTGCACATCTTCCACAGAGCTGCCACCACCATAGCGCCCGAGCTACGACACACCATCCAGAGACGTTTTAATGCATGGGCCAAGTGGGCTCTGGCCCCAGGCCCCAGCCTTTCAGGGGGCCCCCTGGCAGTCATCTCCATTCTCCAGACTTTTGCCCTCATGACCTTGCAAATTTCTTAAACAGATTGTTTTAAATACTGTTTTCCTTTACTTTATTTTTTATGTAGCTGGTGTGTGAGAGTCTAGTACAGCCATTTTGCAGAGAAATGTTGTGTTTATGTTTCATGCAATATACATAAAAAAGTTTCTTTTATATCAAACAAGGCCTAACATATAAGAAATGAGAGGGCATCACAGGGATTATTTGCAGTAATATTGGTGAGCTGCTGGTGTGGTACAATATTTAAAACACACATAACTATCCCTGAATATTGGCTGTAAACACATTTAGGGCCTTATTTATGAGAAGTGATGTATCGCTGTGTGAAAACAGGGATGCGTCAATTCTTAGTGCGCCCTCCTTGCGACATGATGGATGCACCATAGTTACTGTATGACGCATCATGTCGCAAGGAGTTACAGATACGTCAGTATTTCTGACATATCTGTAAGCGCAACAGTGATGCATTGCTGGGGTGTGTTTGAAAATAGATACAAATCCAGCGATGTGTCTTTTCACATGGGACAGCCCCACGTGAAAGAGAATGCATCAGTCTTACACCTGCCGTGAGGCAGGGGTAAGATATTGACGCAATGGGGTCCAAGAAGCGGCGCACTGAGTTCTCATAGATTTCAATGCGCCACTTCTGCAAGGCTTCTTGCGGGGTAACACCCACCCTGCATACATTATACCTGGCGCAGGTATAATGCGGTGCAGGGGTTTACAAAGTGACGCATCTGCCAAGATGCGTCACTTTGTAAATAGTGTGCAACATGCACATTTTTTACGCTGCCGGTGCGTCACAAAAAGTGACAGTAGGAGGAAAACATTCATGAAAGACCCATCAGTTATTAAAAAGCCAGGTTTTTAAGTTCTTCCTGAAAGAGAGTAGGTCTGTGGTTAGTCTCAGAAACTCCGGGAGTCTTTTCCACAATTTTGCGTCTAGAAAGGCGAGGAATCTGCCTCCAGTGCAGGCATGGCATATTTTAGGCACGATGGCCAGGTTGGCATTGGAAGATCTTAGGGGTCTAGATGTTGTGTAGCAACTAGCGCGCTTATTTAGTTAGCTGGCTCTTAAGCCATGGAAAGCTTTAAAGAAGATGGTCATCGCTATGAAGTCGATCTGTTCTTTATGCGGAGCCAGTGTAGAGACTTAAGAATAGGGGTCATACTAGATCTGGGTTTAGGTCTCAGGATGGCTCTGGCTGCCGCATTTTGTACCACTTGTAGGCGCTGGATTATGGATTTGGGAAGACCGAGGTACAAGCTGATGACATAGTCAAGCTTTGATGTAATCAGAGCCTGCTCCAAAATCTTTCTACTCTCAAGCGGTAACAGTGGCAGGAATTTTGTTGGCATCCGGAGCATGCCAAAGCAAGCGCAAGTTTTTGACTTTCTCCTTTTCTGCGGGCGGGGGTGGCTGATCTTTTTGTCACCAAGAGCGTTTCTGGATTACCAAAGAAAACTTCTTCAGTTTTGTCAGGATTGCACTTCAGCTGATTGATCTTAAGCCAGTTAAAAACCTTTGTGAGGAAAGTCCTAATCATTGCCCGTCAAAGTTGGTTCCTTTTTCACATGTAAAACTCAGCTGAGTGTCATCAGCACAGGAAACTATTTTGACGCCCTCTTCCTCTACCAGAAACTCAAGGGGGGATAGATACATATTAAAAAGGGTAGGACTGAGAATGGAGCCCTGAGAGACACCTACATTCATGGCCGGAACCGGGGATAAGAAAGGGGGGAGCCAGATGTCCTGAGATCTATTTGCCAAGAAGGATGACATCCATGTTAAGGCGGTCCCCCCAGGCCGATGCTAGCAAGTCTCTCCAGGAGCCTCTCATGTGGGACTGTATTGAAGGCCGCCGACAGATCGAGCAGTATCAGAACAGCCTTGCCTCCCTGGTCCAGCTTACCCTTGAGAAATTCAGTCACTTCCAGCAAAGCGGACTCCGTACTGTAAATAGCCCTAAAACCGGATTGGGACTCAGGAAGCAGCTTCCCATCTTCAATGTGTTTTTGGAGGGCCTTGTTTACATGCTGCTCTAATACTTTGGAGAGAGCAGGAAGAAGGGAGATTGGCCTGTAGTTGTCAGGGTCCGTCAGTTTGGCGTTAGCCTTTTTTATCAGTATAAGAATCTTAGCATTCTTCCATAATTTCAGCATGTTCCCTGAGGAGAGGGAAGCATTAAAGAGCTGGTTTACCATGGGGTTCATGGTGGGAGCTAATAGGTTCAGGATATTCGCTGGACATGGGTCGATAGGAGAGCCAGACTTAATGCTTTGGAGAAGGGTCAGTGATTCTTCAAGCTGAAACTCACGGAAAGCTAGTAAAGATGGAGGATCCAAGAGATGAAATTTGTTATTAGAACTAAGGTAGAAGGTCAGTTCTTCCTCTGAGATGTTAGTGAATGCTTGTTTGATCACGAGAGAGCTTTTTGTGGAAGAATTGAGCTATTTGCTTAGACCATTCTTCTGTGCATGGCCCTTCCTTTGTCCCGGCTTTCGGGGCGGTAAAGGATTTAACTATGCTAAAGATTTCCTTACTCTTATTTTGGGCATTTTCTATCTTGGTTTGAAAGAAGTTTTTCTTGGCTGCCTTCACGAGAATGTAATGAGCTTTTAAGGTGTCTTTATACACCTTCCTGTCCTAAGGTGCATAGGATTTACGCCATTTCCGTTCCATTTTTCTACAATTGTTTTTGCTACATCTAAGGGAACCGTAAAACTATGGAGCTGGTGGGGCCCACCTCTTTGAGGAGTGGGAAACCACCGATACCGCTGCACCGATGTTGGTTCGGAGCCATGAATCTATTGAGAGGGCGTCCGAGTCGGGGCAGCCAGACCGCTCCGGTGAGGAATAACTGAGGGCGTCTACTAACATTGGGATGGATATTTTATGGAATGTCCTGTAATTAGGGACCCTCTGCCCTGCGTTAGCCCGAGGGGCAGTGGCAGAGTTGGGAATGATGAATTTTAATAGGTGGTGGTCAGACCAGGTAATGAGAAGAAGTAAGCTTACTGATCTGTCAAAGTTGTGAAAAATGTGGTCGAGGGTATGGACCTTCTCATGGGTGGCTGAAGAAATACATGGAAACATGTTGCAGGCCTGCAGCGTCTCCAATAAGGGAAATTGTTTGAGGGTCTTTTCTATTATCCATATGTATATTGAGATCTCCCACAACAAGGCAGTTGTTGTATTTTAATGCCAGGGAGGTGGTGGATGTATTAAGCGTAGTAATAAAATTTCCAATTGCACTGGGAGGTCTGTAAATCAGAAAACCAGCTTTGCTATGATGGGGGGATAAGGTTGAGCGGAAGCCTAAGGACTCTGCGCCCTCAATGTTTTCCATCGGGATGGGAGAGCAGTCTAGTTTTTTATTGTAAATTATGGGGACACCGCCCCCTTCCCACTCGGTCGTTCCCTCCTAAGGATTTTATAACACGTAGGGATGGCGGAGGTGATAGTAGGGTTGGTGGCTTCAGACAGCCAGGTCTCAGTGAGAAATAAGAGATAAGGCTGTTCATCTAAAAGTAGGTCTTAAATGTGTGGTTCATGCATTTGCATGGAGCGACAATTTAAAAGTGTGGCCTTTAAGTCCTCTGTTTTCTTATTGTTTTTACACTTATTGTTGCGTGGGAGGATCTTGGGTACACGTTTCCTTGGCTGGAGGAGACCAGTTGCACTTATTGCGTTGAAAGTCTACCTCCAAGCTCGGATCAGCCGCTGTACACTGACATAATGGTAGCCGCCTAAGGCTAAGCGGTTTTTCCCTAATGTAATATAGTGGAAGAAACTCACTGGGGGGGAACTGGGCAGCATGGCTGGCGCCGGACGCCTCCAGGATGCTGACGGGCGTCTGTGTGCATCGGGAAAATTTAGGCTAATGCCTATGATGCAAACTGGATCGCTAATGCAGCTGAGGAAGCGGAAACTGTGACGGCGGAAGTGAGGGGCCCAATAGTAGCCCCAGCCCTCCGCTCAATCGGTGTATCAGCCGCGGCGGACAAGGACTGGAGGAAAAGCGAGATGTGAATCGGAGCAGCTAAGGAGGTGTAGGCAAGCAGAATCTAGTAAAGTGCAAGTGCGCATAGGTAGGAGAAATTGTTAAAAAGCACAGAGTAATTCAGCCACATATATACAAGTTAAAAAGTATTAAAAACCTAGTAGCAGGGCAGGGAACACTAAATCCTACCGCTGTCAGCTGCGCGCATCTGTTTACATCGGGGAAAATATAGCCTAATGCCCATGATGCAAACTAGATCGCTAACGCAGCTGAGGAAGCGGAAACTGCGTGGGAAACAGGGGCTCAATTTGTATCATAAATTCAAAGCTGTTCTGCACAGGGGCCCCCAAAATATGTTTGGCCCAGGGCCCCCAAAATCCTTAAGATGTCTCTGACACCATCAACACAACCTTCAAATCCGGCACTTTCACCGATGACTGGAAATGAGCAGAAGTCAAGCCCCTCCTCAAGAAACCCTCTGCAGACCGGACGGACCTGAAAAACTACCGACCCATCTCTCTCCATCACTCAACGCCCAGCTGACAAACTTCAAAGAGAACGCCATCCTCGCCTATTCCCAATCCGGATTCCACGTAACCAAGGCACCGAGACCGCCCTCCTCGTCGCCAAAGACGACATCTGCACGTTCCTCGACTAAGCCCACACCGCGACCCTCATCCTACTAGACCTCTCTGCAGCCTTCGACACCGTCTCCCACTGCACTCTCGCAGCCATACTCCACAATGCCAGCATACAGGGAACCGCCCTCGACTGGCCCCACCCCTTCCTCACCGGCAGAACCCAAAGGATCAGACTCCCGCCCTTCCTCTCCGAACCCACAGAGATCAACTGCGGAGTACCCCAAGGATCATCGCTCAGTCCCACGGTCTTCAACATCTACATGGCCTCTCTCGTCAGACAGCATAGACTCAGCATAGTACCCTACGCAGACGACACCCAGCTCATCCTCTCCCTCATGAAGGACCCCCCAGGCCACCAGACTCAGCTTCCAGGAAGGAATGAAAGATGTTGCAGCCTGGATGAGCAGCAGCTGTCTGTGGCTTAACTCAGAGAAGACAGAAGTCCTCGTCCTTGGACTCACTCCCTCAGCTTGGGACAACTGGTGGCTCACCACCGTCGGCAACCGCCCCCACCCCCATGGACCATGTCCAGAACCTCTGTATC
Organism: Triturus cristatus; assembly: GCF_964204655.1. Taxonomy (NCBI): domain Eukaryota; kingdom Metazoa; phylum Chordata; class Amphibia; order Caudata; family Salamandridae; genus Triturus; species Triturus cristatus. The sequence goes on from NC_140593.1 coordinate 70,864,159, forward strand.
ATACTCTACTCCTCGCTCACCATGGCCCGTCAGATCAACGCTGTCACCTCCACCTGCTTCAACACCTTCCGCAAGACCTTCAAGTGGATCCCCCCTGAAGCTAGAAAGACCGTCACCCACGCACTCATAACAAGCAGACCGGACTACGGAAACGCTCTCTACGCTGGAATCAACAAATCCCTGCTTCGCAAACTCCATCCAGAACACCGTGGCCAGACTCGTCCTCGGCATCCCAAGAAATGAGCACATCATCCAATCACCCAACACCCGAGAGACCTCCTCTGGCTGTCCGTCAAGAAGAGAGTAACCTTCAAGCTTCTCACCCATGCCTATAAGTCTCTCCACAACACTAGACCCAAATACCTAAACGAAAGAGTCTCCTTCCATGTACCCAAAAGAAACCTCTGCTCTGCTGACCTCGACCTAGCCGAAACGACGTGCATCCTCAGAGCCAGAGCGGGTGGAATAGCCTTCTCCTAAGTCGCGGCCAAAGCCTGGAACGAGCTTCCGGTCCACATCAGACCCTTCCCTACTCTGCACACCTTCAGGAAGAGCCTCAAGACCTGGCTCTTTGGCTGACCCGGAGCTGTACTCATGGGCCTCCTGTTCCCCATCAGAGCCCCGCGCCTCCTCAGTTAGAGTGCCAAGCGCTTTATAAATATGAATACGGCATGAAAATACCTTCCAAAAAGTTGAGCAAACTGCAAACCTGGCGCTATCACCGGCTGTGAGCCTGCGGTGTGTGGGGCATACCTGTACAAACTGCAAGCGACAGGCTGGAAGACTACTATTAGCCCGAACAATCTAGCCTTTCATTCTGCAGAGGCAATTCGATTACACTGGAAAGGTACATTACTTAATAGGACTCAGTTGTGATGTGCGCTACCTCGATGGACAACATGCGATTACATTTTAAATGCGATAAAAGCCGATGCGCCACTGTCTGTACTGCGTTTGGATCGCCCATTCATGCTGTTGAGATGCGGATTAAAATCTCTCCAACAAATGCATGCAAGTTTTTAAAAACAAAAAAAAAAAGAAAAACCACCACAACACTTCTATAGTGCAGATGCAAAGTTCAAATGGTTCAACAAATAAATTATGCTTTCTTTACCTTGGCGCTCAGATATATCCTTGTTGAATCTAAAGGAAACAGAAAAAGTGAAACATTAGTTTTCAGTTGTTTTTAAAGGGCAACACTCTAAAAATAAATGGGGCCAGTACCGTAGGTGTCACCAGTGTGTCCTGGGCCCCAGTTCAAATAAGAGAATAAGACCCCCTGGCTGCTGTCTGAACGATACATTACAGAAATAATCAGGGTTCAAGGCCCGGTGCCACTGCACCTGCTGCACCAAAGAAAGCTGCGATAGAGGAGGAACCACCACAGAGCTCCAGAGCTACTGTGGATGAAACTTCACCAGTCAGGGGAAATGGCCATAACCTCCCTCGCCTCAGTACAAGCCACATGCCCCCCTCCCCCCCAAGGCGTCTCAAGGGGCTCCACAGCCTTCCACCCACGGGCTCAGGGTCGAATGCCCCCATGGACACCCGCCCTTGAATGGCTTGCTACAGCACGTAACCGACAAGCCAACTTCTAGAAGTCAGAAAAAAACAGCAATGTCCCCCTTGATGGCAGCATCAGCAAAGAGGCCAAGGACTGGGAGGAGGAATGGGAAAAGGACTCCACTACTCCCGCACACCAAGCCTAAGATTTCCGATGGAGACTGGCCGCTGAGGCTTCAGTCTGAGGAACAACATAATTACAGCACGTTACAAACTAAGCCAATATCGTGCATTTTGAGTTCTCATTAAAAACATTAAAAGCTTGCCACAGTTAAAACCAAAAATAAACGGAAAGAAACAACGGCAAAGCCTAAAGGTCCCACCTTGGCCCCACACTTTGCTGTGCATCCGTGCAAATAGAAAGCAGCCATTTTCTAATGGATTTTCAAATAGCAAAATAAACTCCATTGCAAGATGGCCACCATATAGGTAGCAGCAACTGCATCAGTCATTCTGAAACAATGAGGCTTTGTCCGGCTTGTGAAGCGATTCAAAAAGCATTGAGCACCAATAGGCCCTCGTCACCAGCCAACTGGACTACGGCAACACACTCTATGTGGGCACCACCACTGAACTCATGAAGACTCCTGACGATCCAGAAGGCAGCCGCCAGACTGATCCTCAACCTGCCCAAGAGAACCCACATCACCCAGCACCCGAGAACCCCCACTGGCTCACGGTCCAGATGAGATTCCAACTCAAGCTCCTGACCCATGCCAAAGCCCTCCACGACCAAGGACCCCCCTACATGAACCACCAACTGCATTTCCACCGTCCTCCCATGAACCTCCGCTCCACACGCCTTCCCTCGCACAGACACCTTGCATACGCCGCTGCCACTCCAGAGGACGTCTATTTCCCATCTATCATCAAAGCCTGGAACGCCCTCCCCCTCCACCTGTGCACCCTCACGGACCCACTTCAAGAAGGGACTCAAGACCTGGCTCTTCAACTGAGACCTGCAGCAAGCGCCTGCATACCCTCTCAGGTAACAAGCCGTGCTCTACAAGTACGACTTGATTGATTGATTGATTTGCAACTGCAAAAGAACAAGCATGCTGGTGTCCGATGGAAGGCAGTGGAGGGCAGCGGATGGCAAAAGGACCCCTTCCTACACAGGGAATGGGCGTTTGCAGGTTGTGGTGGGGAACAGACACTAGGGGGGGGGGGGGGGGGGGGGGGGGAAGAGGAAGAGGGGTGATGAAGAATAGTGAGAAGGTTACCGCAGGGGGCTACCTAAAGTTCCCTGTACTTTTCTCCATGAAATGCCATGGCTTACAATAGCCCTCATATTCAAAGGCTAATTCTATACAAGCACTGGCAAATAAGTCTGGCAGAGATTCAGACAGCCTTTTGGCTTGTCAACAGTTTTTTGTCATGTTTCTGGTAAAACTTCTTTATTGACAGCTGCCGAACCCCCATCAAATTGAAAACTGGCTTTAAAGGAATGTTGTTTGGTAATGAGAAGCATTACAAGTAAATAGCATGGGAACTGATATGTATTTATGTGGAAGCAAAGAACTGTAGAATAATATTGTGCAGGTTAAAAGGTCAGGTGACAGTTGCACTGTCAAGCAGGATCTACAAATTCTATAGGACTGCCCTTCTCCCAGCTGTGCTGCTGCCAGAGAAAACAACATAGATTACCTAGTTATCTAAGACACTTTAATAGCATTTAAATGTTGTGTGCGCACGTACGTGCGTGCGTGCCCCTAAATGAGCAAGGTCTGCTGGATAAATAAACAAAATTATCACATCTGTGTGGAGGGCAAGCACTTTTTGTGTGGAAGCACACATCCGGCCAATCAAAACATGTGCTTCTGGTTCCCATCATGTGGGCGAAGCCACAGCTTCTCTCTAGGAATGTTCACACGATTGTCTGGCGACAGGTGCACAATTATAGACCATAATAACAGTGCAGGCAAGCTGAAGTTGACCATTAACTAGTTAAAACTGGAGTTCTGTGGTCCATCGGCTGATTACTGCAGATTTTAATCTGTCTTATGTACCATCCATCTGAGGAAGACATGGTCTGTGGGGAGGTTAATCACTCGTACATACCATCGCCACTGACCATCTCGCAGAGAAAGGGCAACGTGCTGAATCTTTGATTCGCTATGCTTCAAATCAAGACTAAGTTCTTGACATTGGGCTCTCATCAGAGCAACCAATGACCCAGACATGTCACTTTCAGCAGCAGTGAAGTTCTAGGTTATCTACTGGCTAGCCTTTAACCATTCAACATTTATAAGTAATTCTACAATAACAAAAAGGTGTGAACGTGACCAACTTCAAGGTTTCTGATGTGACACTCTTCCAAAGTACTGCTAGCTTTAGATAACCGTCCCACTGACTAGTATTAAAAAATGTAAGATGATTAGAAGCTAATGCTCTTTGCCTTTAGAGCAGAGTTCTCCAAAGTTGGTCCTGTGGGGCCGGATTCATGCCAGATTTTTAGCATATCCCCATTTAGATAAATGCAGTTATCTTGAAAACCATAGATCATGGCTCTCCAGGACGGACTTTGAAAAACCCTGCTTTAGAAGACAAACTATTCTCTAAACCAAGTGACCCGGCTCACACAGTCCACCTCGAGTGAATAAACCAGGTAACGGACATTAATTAATGCCACAATAGACATGTTGCGCCATTTGGTAGAGCCAAAACCTGTAACAAATGGTGCTCTAAATCTCGTCAGATCGACAAGAAAATAACAGAGAAATCAAAGTTATGAACAAGCACCCATTTGACATCGCCCGCGCCATAAAAGAGAGGTCGCTGTGAAAAGTCTAAAAAAAAATAAAGCTGGAAGGGTGGCAAAAAACAATCAGAAGGCAATATGGGACACATTATTTAAAATCTGCACAAAAATCAGAAAGAATTTTGTTCTTTTCAAAACAGGATAAAGGTGATAATGGGGATTGTGGCGACCGTGTTGCGCCAGATGTCCGGATCATCTGTATCACACAGATGTACAAGGGCTCAATATGCAATCTCACAACCAAATCCAACCTTGTGTTGGCAGCTCCGGTCTCATCCGGTTACTTTCAAAGCAGCCAGTTATCTGAAATGATGAAGACCTGCAGATCGGATGCAGTCCTGCCCCCATCGGTCGAACAGTTATTTATTTAAATATGATGCTGACTTTTGGCCAGGAATTGTATGCCTTCTGTATAATCATGGTCTTCAATCTCAAATATATCAGGATCCTGGCAAGACTAGATCTTGCATCCAGCCTCCACAAGCATTGTCCAAACCGATAGGTTTGGCTTTAGAATTCAAGTGCCTTTTGTGTCAATGATGGGTTCATGCACTCGATAAGTCATCGTACACACACACGGTCACTCATCTTTGTACTCACGTGTTCATTCATCGATCCAACCACTCAATTATTCTTGCATTCACCCTCTGACACAACCACAATAAAATACACACAAACTCAACATATGCAAGATGCATTAATAGAATATCAGTCCAAACAACCATTGGCAAAACGTATGTGAGCGCTACTGGCTTTGCCAATGTTTTTTAGTCATGTTGTACAGTAGTATAGATGCTGTTCGGCATGACTAAAAGTTAGTGACGTGGCATAGAGTAGAGTAAAGTTGCATTGTGTGAAGTAGGGTCGAGTGGCATGGTGCAGAGTGGCTTTGCATTAAAGAGTGGCATAGAGTAGAGAAGAAAAGCATAGAGTAGAGTAGAGTAGCAGAAAGTAGAGTAGTGTAGAGAAGAGAAGCATAGAGCAGAGCAGCATCGACTGGGGTGAAGGAGAGTGGATTAGAATAGAGTAGCAGTGTGGAATAGAGTAGAGTGGCATAGAGAAGTGTGGCACTGAGTGGAGTAGAGTGACATTGAGTATTGTGGCAAAGAGTAGTGTGGCATGGAGCAGAGTGCAGTGCACAGAGTGGCATGATGTGGCGCGGAGTAGTGTGGAGTTGATTGGCGTGGTGTGGAGAGGATTGGTGTAGAACAGAGTGGAGTGACTTAGAATGGAGAGGCTTAGAATAGAGTGGCGAAGTGTAGAGTTGAGTGGAGTAGAAGGCATAGAGTAGCGTAGAGTGGTGCAGCTGTGGGCATAAGTAACTAAAGCATCAATAGAGATAGCAGATAGGGTGAAAGTAACATAAATAAGAAGCCCTATGCCTGTGTTAATAGTGGGAAAGAACAATGCATGTCCAGGAATAATAACAAAACGCTTATTAAATAAAAAATGGTTTATTGCAAAATGATGAGGAAGAACACATGTACTTTGTCCATGGTCCAGAAAGGAGCCAATACAAGAAAGGAAAGGAAGCATACGGGAGCTAAGCGATCAAAAGATTGCAAATGAGAGTTTAAGCGAAAACAATGAAGGGCATGCTGTGGGCAGGTTAAAAGCCCACTGAACTGTAAACAATGCTTCTCAAAGCAGAGTGCATGTGCTGTGTAGACAAGACCTAGAAAGAAGCATGCTGTCTAAACATGGCAGGCATTTGCTGGCAAAAAATGAAATTAAACACAGGAGGGAGTGTAGGAAGGCAGGATCCTTCCAGCATGGTTACCTCTACTTTTGCCTGGTGTCTGTGTGTGTTTTTTGATTAGTCTGACTGGGATCCTGCTAATCAGGATACCAGTCACTGTGCTTTCTCCCTAAATTGACCATGGTAAGTATTTCTGTACATCCACAATTGGCTACTGGTGTCCCCTTATAAGTCCCTGGTATATCGTACTAAGGTACCCAGGGCATATGTACACAAGGGGTCTCTCATGGGCTTCAGCATGTATTGCGCCACCCATGAGAGACCACTCAAACAGTGACTACATGCCTGACATTACAGCCTGTGTAAGTTGGTGCTAGCACCACCTACGACAGATATACATGTTCTTATAACGGAGGTCACTATACTTGAAATCGATGAGTCACCCCTAGGGCAGGCCTTTCAGTCCTGAAGGCAGGGTGCTGGGTTAGAAGTGTAAAGGTGACCCTGCATGAGCAGGACTTAGTGTACTGAGCTGGGGGGCGCTTGTCAGCGCCACCAGACTGCTCTGAAGGGCACATTTGGTGCCTGCTTGCAACTCCGGTTTGAGCCAGTTCAGAGAGTCTTTGGCTCCCGCTCTGGTGTGAAACTGGACTAAGGACATGTGAGTATCCTCCCCTCTGTCTAGCCCCTTCTCTAGGAGGGACACCCGAGTCGGCCTAACCCACTTCCTAGGGTATTTAAGAGCTTACCTGTGGGTGGGTCCTCAGATTCATCGTGGGAAGGCTCAAGCTTGAAACCACGTCACTCTTCGACCGTCTGGACACTTGGACTTTTACTTGGAATTTAGACTGCATCAAGGAAGACCACTGCTGCTCCTGGTCTTGCTGTTCTACAAGTTTTCTTCGTTGTCTATGTCTGTGCTTTTTCCAAGGTCTTCAACACACCTGTGGGCATCTAAGACACCCAAAATAATTTCCCTTAGAGTGAAGGAGTCATTCGCTTGCATCTGCAGCACTGCAAAGAAGCTGACCGGTCTGCTGCTCCTGACTTCCCACAGACTTCAAAAGGCTTAGCAACACAGGTGGTGGTTCTGCAACTCCCTCAAGGCCGGACCTGTCCTCTCTACAGTTTTGAGGCCAGTATCCCTTGTCAGATCCCCTAGGACCAAATCTGTGTGCACTGCATCGACTTGTTGGCTCTGAACTCCATAGAATTTCAGGCTACAGGAAGCTACAGTCTCAAGCATCTCTTCCTGCCAAGTAAAGCGTCCTCACTGCATCCTCTGCACCGTGGGCCTTCATCTTTGGTGACCTGCTTGAAGTTCTCTTGCGACTCCTGTGCCTTCGGCCTGTGGGTCCTCTTGAGGGTCTTCTGCTCCAGTGGGCTCTCCTGCTTGCTCAGGGCCTGCTCTGACACTCCTGCTTTTGATGAGTCAATTGGAACTTGCTGGTCCCCATGTTGCTCCTTTTTAGGTCTCGCCTGAGCCAGTGCTTTAGTGCTGCTCTGGCGAGAGTTTTAGTAAGCAGGATTTGGAAGTGCAGACTAGTGGCTTTTCAGGCCTCCAGCTAGAGTGCATGTGCGCCGGGCACGTGAACCATTTGGCAGCCTGCGCGATTACTTTTGTGGCCGCTTTGATGTTCTCAGTGAGCCGCGCGGCCACTGAACATCAGAGCAGCCGCGAAACTGCACACCATTTGTCAGCCTGCGTGCCTCTCTCCGCCTACCCCCCTCCCTTATCCCACTTCCTGCTTGTTTTGTGTGCAACTCACATAGCCCTCAATCGGCCATAAGACCAGCATCTCGGCGATTTTGGTTGTCCGGGGATCGCATCTGTACTGTGCCACAGGCTATTCCAGTTCAGTTACTTGTGGCCTCAATATTTATCTATAGATGACAGCTGTAACACACTCATTGAGTTAAAACGAACCGCTTGAAATAAATATCATATACATTCAGCAAATAGTAGATTTGTCTAAGCCGTTGGTCTTCGTTTCTTGACCTGGGGAGGATGATAGTGTGTGTCGGTCTTGCTAAAGGATAGTTCGACCTCTGGCATGTGATGTCAGCCCTCGTCATCTAACAACGGTGCACCCTTTCTCATTCCGCAACTCATTACTGCTTTTTACACTCTCACAAGTCCTTTTTCCGTTGTTACCTTCTCTCTCCTATTATTTCTGTACCCTCTCACACATGCAGGCTTTGTGTCCCTGCCCTGTCAGTGTTTCATCCCTTTCTCTCTTATTAGGACCCTCTCTTCATTCGCTCCCCATTTCAGACTGCTCTCATTATCCCATTGTAAATGTTTTCTCCCCATTCTTTTCCTCCCACTCCCGTCCCCACTTTCTTCCCCTTCCCTCTACATTGTCTTTCTCTCCTTGTCTCTCTTTCCCTATAACCTTCCCACCTTTCGCATCCCTATTACACTGGCTATTAAATCAGTAGCACGGAAAGTTTGCATAGTCTGGCTTCTGTTTCTATTACCATTGACGGTCACTTCGTTTGTGTTGATGATCCTCGACTAATGTTTACACGCAAAGCTCTTGTTTTTCTGACCAACTTTTGTGAAAACCCTGATCACATGATCCGAATGTGGTTATATTTCGGGAATCAGAACTCTACGTGCTACAAAATTAAGTTAAAGAGCAACTACTAATGTCCGTAAAGCCTGGCAACAGGACTTGTGACATGTTAGGCTGCAGCATTTTGCATTTAGTTATGCGTTTTTATATAGCGCAAACTTTACCCGAAGGTGTCAGAGCGCTTTACAATAGGACCAGTTGATTACAAAATGACGTGCTTAGTTACAAACGAAAAGTTAAATAGGCTGGAAGAAGGCTGTGTTTATAATGTAAAGCGCATATTCAGCTTCCGGTGTCTTGGTGTTAAATTAAATAACAGACGTTTGCAATTACCCAATTCAATGCACTAAGTTGAAGGATAAATGGTTAAGTGGACCCACTAGGAATCAAGCCTGTCACCATGAAGCCAAACACATCGCTCTTTGCAAATTTAGAAAATATTCAGGTCTCTGAAGTCTTGTGTGTCTTAGTGTCTAGACGCACTGAAAGGTCTAACTTGCTCTCACTTATTATACATGTGCATTCACTAAAACAACAGCCAACACTCATGCCTATGCGCAGCTTCCCCCAAGAATCATTTGTTAAACAAGCATTGGCATAGCCAATAGGTCTCGCCTTTGGAACCTTATAAGTATTTAGTTATGCAGTACAATATCCTAGGTGCAACAACATCAACTGTTGCATGTCTAAAAACTTATAAGGTCCCAAAGGCGAGACATATTGGCTATGCCAATGCTCGTTTTAGTATATGGTTTGGTCTCCCCCTGGAGACCACTGTATTTTGTGCTACTTACCTGTTTACAATTGAAGTATTATTGTGTATTTGTGTTCATCTCTCCGGATAGGAGATATACCAATGTGTTTGTGAGTGCTTTGTAATAAATAGACCCATTTTATATATACACTGTGTGGTTCTTTTTCGTTTAACCTACAGGATTACATCTGGTAAAATAGGCTGGTTAACACGCCTTCAAGATAAGCCTGAAGGCTGCTATCCACAGCTATCACTTTCAGAGCTTTCAACAGGGAGCGTATGTCTTGCAGTGATATTATACACAATCTTTCGCAGTTTTAAAGTTCCATCATGGCAGCTACGTCTAGGACCAAAGTGCTGGCCATCTTAGAATGGTAAATTTGAGACACTTTATGGATTCCATAATGGTTGCCTGGTTTTGAGAAAGTAGCAACATGTGATGCGGTGCACTATGGATGAAAAGAGTAACAAGCAAGTGGTCCGTTAGCACTGCCTCTGGACTATCTTTCATTACAAAAAAAATGAAAAAAAGTTGCAAAAAAAAAAAAAGACAGGATTTATTAAAGGAGAAAGCTGAAAACACTAATTGATCAGGTGGACGTTTACAAGTGATCAGAAAATACATCCATTCACAGCACAAGAGAGCCAATAATTGCCCCATGCAGTACACGTCACACATGGAAGCGACAAATGACACGCAGACAAGCCAATGGCGGAAGTCGGCTGTACCAAAGTACCTATATGGATCTAAATGGATAAATGTTCAAGTATATGGATGCATGTATTTATTGTTTTTTTTTTTATGGCAAGATCGTGACAGACAGTTCAGCCTGCCAGCCTTCCTATGAGATTCTAGCACAAATTATTAAGAGTGTAAATCTTCTGCTCCTAGGGTTTATCAAAGGGGGTAACCAACACCAACATTCGCCCCTATAAAGGTAATATGTGAGATTTAATGTAACAAAATGTCCGATGATGGAGAGATGTTGCGGGTGGGAAAGTTCAAATATTGGAGTTGGTGACATGCCTATTATGTTATTGGCATGCACGGTTTGCTACTTAGATCCAGTGCCGAGCGTTTTGTACTGTGTTTTTACTGCTGCGGTTGGATCCGAGCCTGGTGGTGGCTAATACTTGCACCTATTTTGGGACATTGGATATGCAAACACACTTGTTGTAATAAAAATTAAAATAAATACCTGCGGAAGGCTTTAACACGGTGCGAAAACCATTTATTGCTTTCAACAAATTTGATAAACAGCAATAAAGTCAGATCTACTGCCTTTGTCGTAACTTTCCATAACAGATCAGACAGATGGCTCACAAAATACCTTTTCTATGGAACCGCTCAGGCCTATGGCGGTTATCATGGTCACCACAAGCAACTGTACAGAGCTTCAACTTTCCCGCAAGCCGACAACCAGGCACACCGTCGTAAAATTGCAACCTTGGATTGACACCATAACCGACAGATTTAATGAAGTGCAAATCAAGTGAGAACCATGGAGCATTCAGTAATAAAAGTACAAATATGTAGAAAAGCACATTTTGCAAAACAATATACACCCCCATCTTAAACTCTTCGCGGCTAAGGATTTTCACACCCGAGTTCTGAGCAATTGTTTTATGTTTGGGGCACTTTAAGTTTAATCCTTCAAACCTATTTTTCAGAAGAAGGTATCCAGGCCAAATTTGTGTCTATGATCCCACACGTTTTGAGCATTCTAAATGTGCCCAGGGTTTGTGCAATATGCTAGCAAGAATTTAGAAAACAGCCAAAATAAAGCCAAATCGAAGCTTTTTTTTTTTTTTTAATGGTGGAATTCTTCTATACAAGAAAGCATATGTTTTTGTTCCAAAACGAGGCATCAACCAAAGGTTTGCTGTGCTAAGATCACCCTCTCCCCAGCTTTCAGGAACAAGCAAGTTGTGAAAGAAAATTCATTGTTTAACTGCAAATTTTGCTCTTTCTAGCTGGGAATCAAGTTTTCCTATTTTTTTGTTATTTCAGCCTACTTGCAGTTTGTGCTAGAAACAAACATGAAACCATCCATTGGTGAACATGAAGGCTACACATTTCTGTAAACTAGACAATATTTTAAATTTAGCAAGAGGTCATTCGTGTAGATTGCTTGTGGTTTTCCAAAAGAAACTAATCCTTAAAATAAAAAAATGGCAGTAAGAAGGAAAAAATAGCAATTAGTGACAACATTTTCATCTGCAGTTTTTTGCCCAGATGGCCGATTTATAAAAGCACCATACCGTTACTTCCGCCAGACCTTTCCGCTCACAGGGATAAACAGTGTTTGTTGGTTGTCCAAAAATACACTGTACTCTCTGCCAACAACTGAGCTTGTAATGACTTTTCATTATGTACCGACCATGCAGCAATTTATACAGTAAAATCTAATGAATGAGAAAGGATATGAAGGAACCCAATGTATTTTTGATATGTGCACAAGATATAGAATTTGGGAGCAGTGGGCATTTGTACACCTCTGAATTAAAGGTTAACAATACAACCATATGACTCAGAGGGCATTTGCAAAATGTGATCTTTATTGCACACAGGCTTAGAATTATGTTTAAAAAAATGGAGAATCCAATTGGTATTAAGAAACGTTATACTTTTCTGTTTTCCCACACATCTCCCCACTTGTGTTGTTGGGCCTAACACCTTCAACATGAAAGGCTTCAAAATGCATTTTTTCGGAAGAGAAGCAACCCTTTTTTTTGCAAATGGGATAGTTGCTCAAGTATTTGTGCCAGGGCTCGGATGCCACGCAGGGAAACCAACCAAATCTAGACATTTCTGAAAACTAGACAAGTAGAGGCTAGTGTGACTCGCAAGGATCCCACTGAGATTTGCTGCCCACAAGCTTTGGCTAAAATCCTGCATTTTCTTCACATTACAGTGAGGAGAAGCTCTAGAATCAGCATGGAACCACAAAATACCCACCACTCAACATTCCCACACATTTCACAATAAAAATTATACCTTCTGGTGAGTCTGTGCCTAGTGCACGTGTCTGGTACGGATCAAACTAGGTTCTATGCCATACAAAAGGGGCTCTATATTTATTGGGAAATGCACACGCCGATGCTCCGTGGGGCCACACGCCAAAACAGTATTAACAATATTCCATTGTGATTTTGTGTGTTTTCTGTCCACCGCATCGGAGAGCAGTGGGGGCAGATTGGGGAGAAACTCTCCCTATCCAGGCACCCGGGGGGTGGGGAGGGGGGGAAAAGGCAGAAAGACTCTTGAGCCTAGGGGTGGTGAGGGAGCACAAACCATGCCCACGATGAGCCCCTACCCCTCCATTGACTAAATATAAAAACGCCTGGTGGTCCCAGGGGGCTTTCTGCCCCTTCAGGGGAGACACATGGGGTGTAAACATCCCTATCTGCCTTGCCTCTTGTGCCTTGGTGCAGGGGTAGAGCAGGCCCATGTCCACAGGAGCCACTTCCCCAACCTCTCTTCCTGCTGAATATTCCCTGGGGTCTAGTGGGCTTTCTCCTCAGGGCGTGGGTGAACACAGGGACAGCCAACCCCTCTAAACAGTAAAGAAAAATATATTCCCAGCTGGTCTAGTGGGCTTTCTGCTGCCTTGAGGGATAGGAGTTTGTGGGCAAAACACCTCCCACCCACCACCCACCCACAGATGGAGGAGGAAGATTCTTGTGCTGTTGCACATCACACTAAACCAAAAAAAGAAAAAAAGAAAATCAAACTCTGGATGCGAGGGAAGCACTTATCTTGCACTCCGAATTTGATTTACAAAAGAAAATGTTTATGATTTTAAAAACCAAAAGCATTTTCTTTTGAAGTACGGACGACGAATTGATGACACCCTTCGCATCACATATATACTGTGGAGGACATCCCAGGCAGGTTCCTCTGCACTATAGGGGTGAATAGAGTCTAACAATCATCACAGGGACCCCACTCCCCCCCCCCAAGAGGTAGTCGGCATGTCTGGCCAAAATCAAAACCCTTGCCTACTACAGTAGTCTGTCAGATCACATGTAACATAAAACCGGTCTTTAACCTGTAACACAATGTAATACCAACCAATGGTTAAAGGCATACGCATTTTAACAAATGTTTTTCACAATTAATAACCCAGGCCTACTGCATTTGTCATAATTGTTGACATTCAGCAGATCAGAGCTATAGTATTGGATAGAACTATTCCCAGGGCATCAATCCGGCCCATCGCTTGTCACCAGAACCAACTTCGGTCCACTATTTTGAATGTCATCTTTTCAAGGCAAACGTCAGGCATACACTCATAAAAACTACAAAGGTATATAAAATTACAGTTGGCTGAGCAAAATACTATCTTTTCTAAGAGACCCTCACAAGGATTCTCATACTGCAAAGCTTTTATAGCCATGCTCTGTAAGAGAGGAGTAACTAAACCAAAACCCTTGCCTGCCAGAGTAATCGGGAAGCTCATGTCCCAAAGTCCTTCTCTGCAGGTTTTCATACAGGGTTTAACAATCCACCTTTAAATAGATGGATTTTAACATATGCTTTTCGAAATGAATACTGCCGGTCTACTGTCCCTATTTTAAAATGTCAAACTGATCAGGCCTATAGCCATGATCACTGGCTAGCAGCCATAATTAACTTGGTCCAGCTGTATGAAGTATACGCTTTATACCCATGGGAACCAACATGTGGGTGGCGCCTAACCCCTTCTCCCAGTAGTACTCTGAAACCTCTTTTTGTTGATTACATAAGGTCTGGATAAACTTTAAATCCAGTAAGCCATAGGCTCATTATCCTTCTTGATGTGGAGGCCAATGTTTTTGCTAAAATACTGGTAGGAACTGGAAGACTGGCCCTCCTCACTGCAACTGGTTCCATTCCATCAGACGCGTTCAGATGGCTACTGGCACACATCATTTGTGCTGGATCTTTAAATGCTGCAATGACTTTACTTAGTCGGCACAATGAGAAACCCACAGGAGTAATAGCTTTAATATCTCTGGGGACAACCAAATTCAAAATGATAAAAAAGACACCTTTCTTATTTAAGGACAATATGAAAAGCAAGACTCTTTGGACCTCCAGGAGACGGAGGAGCACCACTTCTCTACTACCAAATTACTGACAGAACAGACTGAAAGAAAAACCTACAAAAACTCGTAGGCAGGGCAAAATTCTTTAGGGAGAGAAATTTGCCCTCCATGGCCAACTGGCAACTGCCCTGGGTGCCAAGGTTCATGCAAAACTGGTCTCCTGACTCTGTTTGGCCCTAGAGCCCTGTTAATCTAGAATGTGAGCAGAGGCCTAGGACTGGCCTTGGACATGTGAGGTCTAGAACCTGTTCTGTGAGCTGGAGGAGGGCATCAAGCATGCCCTCAAAGTGGGAAGAGGATGCTCACACATGATCTTGGTGTCTGGAAAGCGTAACTCACAAACCTCACCGAAAATGGTTACAATGCCAGGGACAACAATATTAACATGATGTAACCACACCAGGTTTCACTGAACCTTTCACACCCAGGGCCTCACTGCTGCTTGACAATCATTTTACATCTAGCTAAAAGAGGACATCTGAATCTTCAAAGGCCCACACCGGAAGGGCCCTATGGCAGTAGCAGCAGCAGTGGTGGTGGTGGTGAAGGTGGTGTAGGTGGTGTGTGGGTTTTTTGGCCTTTTTTTAGTGGGAAGAGCTGAGCCAGAATATGGTTTGGCACTAACAGTCCAGCACAAACTAAGCCAGCCAAAAAACTAAAGGCCACGGACAGCGCTACTGTCCAAAGCTCACCTCATACAGTGTCATATCTGTTCCTTGGAGTCTGGACCTCTGGAATGCCCCACCCCTAACTTCACAGGGTCCCTCTGACAGACAAGCACATTCCTAATCCAGAAGAGACAAGTGAACAGAGTAAACCAAAACCAACCAAAAAGTATTGGATCAGCGCTTCTTTGTCATGCTTAAACTGTTCAGGAACTGTATAATATATATATAATGCAACCAGGGTTATACCCTATTAGTGGTGCAAAATCAGACTATTAGGGTACATTATTACCCCATTAGTAGCACTAACCTATGAGGTTTTTTAATCTTACGGGGGAATCAAGGTGTTAAAAGTTTTGGTGATATCCCCAATCCGATTAACTCACTACACTCACTCAACACCACCTCACTTAGATATTACGCACACTCAAACGGCAAAAAAACAAAAACAAAAGATCTCTGCTAAAGTGACCCCTTAGAGGTACCCGTAGGGCATTGCAGCGCCCGCCCGAGGAGGAGCAACCACCCTATCGGGAAGTGTGAGGGCAACATGAAACAGTCTCTGTGACTGTCTCTCACGATCTATCCAGCTTTCAGAAAGTTCTCCTTCCCCTTTCCTATTTAGGAACTGTGACCCCTAGTTTTTGCATTTACTTCAACCCCGGGAGCACGGGCACTGGACACTTCAAGCTCCTAGTCCCCCCACTCACTCGAGAAAGTTTTGGGGTGATCTGTCAAGCGGGTGCTGAGAAAAAAAGGGGGGGGTATAAAAAAGCATGCGCTTGCCGTGTTAATTCCCATAGGAACTTTAGACACAGCTAAGGCCAGAATTGCTGAACGGAATTACAACTAATTTGGCAGAAAAGTAGCTGCTGGTTCAGGAATACCCCTTTTTGTAAATAGGCATAAATCCGTTCAGTAGTTTTGGAATTATTAAGAAAAATCCCAATTTGTATATATAGGGACACAGATCCTAAGAGGATCTGACAGTCCCCGTGCTCAAATCTGATTGGCTGACAACACTTCAAACCAGGAAGTGTTGACAGGCATCTTGGGACTGTTTGAACAGAGCCCCAAAATAAAACGTAAAGAAAAGAAAAAAAGATAAGGGGGCAGGGTAGGAATACCCTGACCCTATAGGAATATTGGGGAGGAAGGGGGAGGGGTGGGGGGGGGGGTTCCAGAGGGACCCCACCATGGGCAAAAAAATAAATATAAAAAAATTGCAGGCTCCCGTGCTTCAGTAGTAATCAGCTGCCGGGTGGGCCAAGTCCCAAGGGAATTTTACAAATAAAGGAATGGGGATGCAAGGGCCCCTCCTGGAGATTATTAAAGCATAGGGGACCACCACATCCCCAGGCTTATTTAATATTAAATGGGGAGCCTCCTGGACACCCCCCCCGTTACTCGGGGACCAACACCTCCCCGAGGCGTATGGATTTTTATTGGGGGGGGGGGGGGGGGGGGGATTTTTGGATCCATCACCCGGGAACTGGGGACCACCACCTCCCTGGAGCCAACTTTTCTTTTTTTTTTTTTTTTTTAATGGGATGGGGCTTCGCAGTCCCCCTTGCGGGACATGATCGGCCCTGGGATCGCCGCCTTCCCGAGCAGGCCCTACAAACAAGGAAGGAGTGGGGCTGGCCCCCCTCATGGAGCCATAGATGGCCCTTGGGATCGCCACCCTCCAGGGCCAGCTCCGGCTATGTCCCGAGTGCCTTCCTCCGGGACAAGCTGTTTGCTGTGGCGTGGCAGGAGCGTCACTGCTCCCACCAAGCCACAGCAAATGCTCCGCTCCCAGAAAGCGAGAGCATTGTAAATGCTCTTGCTTGCTGGAAGCGGAGCAGAATTGCTTTCAGACACAGGGAGCTGCCTTTCCAGCAGCTCCCTATGTCCGAAACCAATTTTGGCTCCTACAGGATGCGGGGAGATGGTAGGGACAGCGGGGGCATTCAGGCTCCCCCGTGGTCCGAGTGGAGACTGGGTGCCCCGAGGTCAAATTTGGCCAGGGGAGAAAGGCTGTACAGCCCCCCTCTCCAATCAATAAATGGCCAGGCCTAAGGGGATCGGGTCCCGGGGCCAAAATCGGCTTGAGGGGGGCGGGGGGCGCAGCCCTCCCGGTAAGTAAAAACATGCTAATAAATCGGCGGGGGGGGGGCATGGTCCTTGCCCACCGTTGCAAAAATAACTTGCCCGGGGGATGGGGTCCCAAGGGCTGAAAGCGGCCTAGGGGAGGGGGATCATGGGGCCACCCATACAGCCAATCAAATAGCCACACACTCACCCATAGAGCTACTCACACACC
Organism: Triturus cristatus; assembly: GCF_964204655.1. Taxonomy (NCBI): domain Eukaryota; kingdom Metazoa; phylum Chordata; class Amphibia; order Caudata; family Salamandridae; genus Triturus; species Triturus cristatus. The sequence continues at coordinate 70,881,576 of NC_140593.1, forward strand.
CACTCACACCCCTACTTGCATACCCATTCACACATCCATACAAGCACTCACATCTGCTCACTCTCCCATACAGCCATTCACACACTCTCCAATACAGCCACTCACACACCAACTCACTTAACCAAACACCTACTCAAACAGCCATTCACTCACCCACACAGCCAGACACCCACTCACTAACTAACCCATGGTCACTACACACCCGCCTAACCACCCACAAAACCACTGACACTGCCACTCACTCACACAGCCGCTGACACACCCACTCAGCAATACAGCCACTCGCACAGCAACTCACTCACCCACGCACCCTGAAGCTACTCTTACACTTATACACACAAAGATAGTCACACAGCCACTCACATACTATATGTTAGAAGTAGTATCACTCAGTAGTAGTGCACCTAGTATACCAATTTAACTTTTTTAGCAGGTTAGTATACATGTTACACAATCAAACTCTTAGAAAATACTTACACTCACTAGATGTCATAAGCAGTGCATTGTGGGGGTATAAGTTATTGTTAGCTCAGGTACTATAACTGCTGAATTTCAATGGTTTTGTACGAGTGAAATCTGAGCCGAACGATAACGTCCCTGTAACCTTAGTTTTTTTTCCAGTGGATTTCGAGGGTTTTTTTAATTCAATTTCCTAACTGGAACGTCCCTGTAACTTTTGATTTTTTAAGATATATATCGGCATCCTAGCACCGATCACTCTCCACCTGCACTTCAAGCTGCAAATTCATTGTAGGGATAGGTTTTGCACAGCGCTTCAATGGACTTGGATTGAGTGTGATCTCCACACGCTTCAGCTGGCCCAGAATTTAGCCTAATTACGTTTCTTCATGTCAGTCGAGCTGGGAGACAACCATTTTGGACCATTTGGTTGGGAAGTAACTTTAAGAAAAGTCTTAGGTCCTGCAGAAGGGATCATTTACATAAAAAGAGGACTTGCTCATGGATATCAGAGGCCAACAATAGAAAAACTACCATTAGATTAAGCTCACTCGACCTACAACAAAAACAGTCCTAGAAAGCAAAGCGCACCCTGCAGAGCGGATATTATGAAGGAAAATATTTTCCTTCAATTAGCCCCGATTGTAGCAAAATATGCAAGGCCTACGCTTATTCCTCTCGTTATCACTGAGCACCTCCCAGAGGATACTAACACTGTGGTAGTACTACTACTACTAGTCTCCTAGGAGACAAAAAACTGTAAAAGGACTTGGTCTCTTAAAGGAACAAGAACTGTAGTAGGACTTCTCTAATTCGGACCATTAACTTTGAAAGGCCTATGCCCCTTTCACAGTTCCTCTGAAAGGGGCAGACATGAAGGAATCTCTCCCCTGTGAAGATCATTTAGAAGGTAAAAGAATACCCCTCCACGAACATAGGGACAAGTCCTCAGAAATCCTACGTATCTGACACAAAACAACATCTGATGCTCCCACCTCTTAGCGAGGCAGAAAAAACCCTAGATCAATGCAACACACAGCTCACAGGGACAAGCATCGATTATTCACCAAGATGACCCCACAGAAAGTCAATGCTCCTGAAAGTTGCCTCTCTGAATCTTGACATAAATCCCTCAAATTAAATTATCAGCCGAATCCCTCCAAGAATGCAGCAAAACAGTTCAAAGTCTCTTAAAAGCCCACCCAGAAACACTCATCTCCTACTCCTACCGTTGCTTGAAGAAAGGAACCAAAATCAGAACTCATCTTCTTCACGAGATGTACAGCAAGTTAGAGAAAAGCGGTCCAAGCAGTCATCCAGGTATCAAAATCCACCAAGATTCCAGTCTCAAATGGTCTACATCTCCCTCCCAAATCTGTCGCAGAAGTGACAATCTACAAAAATGGCATAATACTGGTACAAGCATCTGACCCCAATCTCCAAGTCAATGGTACTGCAAACTTGGAGCACACACAAGAGCACCTTTAAGCCAGAGCACTGCCCAAGATGTGCAGACTAATCAGCAACCTCAGAGTATCAATAACACACCAGAACAAAACCGAATTCCAACCGAAATGGATGGTTCCACCCCACAAGACTCTCCTATTACACCGCAGCAAAACCAGATCTACGACACAAATGACCAAGACCCGGACCCTACTGTCTTCAAGTGTCCCAACTGCCCCTTAGGTACGTCATTGGAAAATTCCACAACAATGACACTAACCAGTCAGGATCCAGCCAAACTACAGTCTCTTATCCAAACACAACCTCTCGGGCACCTCCGCAGAAGATTAGATCGACCAATGGAGAGGAACGGAGATTTGAAGGGATCCCACCAGATGAATCAGGAAAAGGAGCCTATGACAACACACCACTGGAACGAAGACCCTCACTGACTCCCAGTTGGGTTTGACCATTAAAGCACAAAATAAGCACATCACTGCCCTCAGAAAACCAGCCAGTCATACATTTCGCTCAGCATGTAAGAAGATCCTAAGTAGTAAACACATCACAAAGGAATCCCCAGGAAAGACACACCCCCCCCACAATGGCCTCAAACATCCATTAAGTAGGCACGTAAGATCACATGCAATATGGCGAACACCAATTTCAGACATGACAGTATAAAAAGATCACACACCCAGATTGTTCCATAGGAAAGAAATAGACTGGGCCTCACTTTATAGAATCCAGGAGATGTGACATGACCCACAATCACAATCCAACGACTTACTGGCATACCCGGCTAAGCAAGCAGAAAGGCAAAATTGAAAATATAATTAAGAGATTAAATATACCAAATACGAACACCAGGAAAAACTCACTAGCTTTCCAAGAGATCAAGACTTGTATACAAGATGCATTAACGCCAAAGGATAAAAACCTCACAATCAACCAGAAGCTACTTAACTCACCCTTGGCCATCCACACCTGCACTTCACAATATTTTTCAGCCCAAGTGAGCACAGAACCTTCTAGCCAAGACAGATATCTTTCTTCTATACTACAAGGATTCCCCACGGCCAACCTCACAGCTGACCTACAACATCAACATAATGACTGTCGACTTCAAGCAAAGACGCAGGCCACAGAAAAAAAGACAGAATTTGAACCACGAAAACCTAATTGAGATCCTGCTAACACTAAATAGGCATGTTACTCAATTGCAGATCAGTGCTCAAACATACCAACGACATCGCTGAAGCTATCCTCCATCACAAATTGAACATTTTATTCCTGACAGAAACCTAGCTAAATCAATGGTCAACACCCACGCTTGACATCCTTGTTCCTCCAAACTACACCATTCAGCACCTTGACCGACAGCAATGACAGGGAAGAGGGATTGCGATCATTCATGAGAATTCCCTACTAGTCAAAACTTTTCCAGATGACAGTCTCACATCCAGTAATTACATGGGTGCAGACATTTACACAGCAAAGTCGTCACTAGCCAAAGTACACCTCATTTACCACCTTCCAGGAGACAGCCAACTGTTCATGGAACATATAATTGAAACTATTACAATACACTCCAAGCTACACTCCAATGCCATTTTTCTCTAAGATTTCAACCTTCACTGGAACGACGAGAACGATACGCAGGTCTCCACTCAAACAATTCCTCTCGGACCATAACCTGACCCAATCATGCAAAGCCCAACTCATTACAAAGGATCAATGCTCAAACTAATATCCAGAGAAGGAGCACGGTCAATCGAATCAATCACACCCAATGAATGGTCTGACCATCACTCAATCTTATTCCACCTGAATACGCACACACAGAGAACCAAAGGGCAAGAAACCAAACAGAAATGCTGGGTTAGACATACCAAAAACATGAACAGGGATGAACTAACAGAACTTTGCAAAAAAAAACACAAAAAAAACACCTTCGCTCCTCCAACTGTAACCCAGAATGTTCTCGAATTAACCGCGCATTAAACCAAACAATTTCAAAGATAACGGAGTCAGTAGTCCTTCTGTGGCTCAAAAGACAAAAGACAAAAAAAATCAAAGACTCCTATCCTTGGTATAATGAAAGCCTAAGTGAGGAAAGGAGGAAATTTAGACAAACAGAGCGAAGTTAGAGACAGGAACCCTCAACACAGCTTCAAATCAAACTTCATGAATGATGAAACAGCTACAAAAAAAACGCATATGGAAAGCAAAAGCGTACTTCAGATCCAACTCGACAATGCAAGAAGTCACCCAAGACGACTGTTCGAAATTGTCAACCAACAAACCAGGGCAAACGAACAGCAATAACTCAGTGGAAAACTAAAGCTTCTTCGTTTTTCAATGATATAATCTTAGAAATTGAAAAAGAAATTGTGACTGACAAAGAAAGATTAGGAGCCACTATAGACAATGATCACCATTCTGACAATGAATCTCCATTCCTAGTGGAGAACCATACGAAGAAATCACCCTGCCAAGACCAAAAATCAACCATTCTGGAAAGAGTTCAAAACATCTACTGCGAAAGAGGTCCATAAAATCTTTCTATCTATGAAACCAACTTCTCATTTCAACGACCCTATCCCCTCCACAATACTGAAGAAATTCAGTAACCTCTTCTCACCCATATTGACGGAGATAGTAAATTCATCTCTAAAACAAGGCCCGATCCCGGACTGCCTGACGCAGTGTGCTCCGATCCCCCTTCTGTTTGAAAAGGCTCACTTGAGCCATTGAGCTGACTAGCTTTTGGAGATGCGCCTGTGAGAGGCACTGAGACCTGAAAGGATTGTGGCAGCTTGCTCAGCAACCCCAGCTAAATTTTGTTTTTTATCTCTACTGATGAAGGATAATATCCAGAAACACATGTGTCTAGAGATTGACAGAACTAACCTGCACCAACTTTGGTGAAAGACTTCAGCAAAAACTCAAGTAAGCATTTAAAATGAACTGCTTTTACCATAATGCTAAGGGGCGAACTGTGCTGGGAGGTGAAGCAGTGTGCTTCCATCCTCCTTCTGCCTTTAAATACAAACCTACCATTGTTGATTCCACTAAATCCCTTGGTAGAACTCTGGACAAGAATCTCAACATGGGAGCACATATTAGTTCAACTACGTGCAGGGTGGTATTCCAACTTAAACCATTCCAACCACATCAGGGCTTCAAACTAGCAGTACTATAAGTAGTGGACTCCAGACTAGAATACAGATGTGGGACCATTCCAGGTATTCCCAAGTCGAGAATGGCTCGACTCAGAGTGATCTTAAACACAGCAGCTAGACTAGTAACTAGCATAGACGCTTTAACCACATTACCCCAGCTCTTATGTCTCTCAATTGGCAACCTCTCGAGGCCAGAACTCAACTGAAAATTGCTTGCCTCACACATAAAACCTTACATTTTAACAACCCTAAGCACCTGGCAGAAAAGATTTGACTCTCAGGAGGCAGCCTGAATGGCTGTTTATAACCTCTGTTACAACATACCATATCTTATCGGAGTTTTTAAACATTACTCTGTTTTTGGTTAGAAGTTCTTTGTTATGCTTTCAGATCTTTGCGCATCTATATCATCCATTTGTACAGCGCTCGGATACCCTCGGGGCATGTCCATGCTTTATAAAATACCCAAAATAAAATACAAATAAATAACTCCACATAAACATTGTTCCCCTGGGTAACTGGAAAGGATCGAGCTCAGCGCAGACTCCGGAAACCCTCTTGGAGAATCCAGCTCAGTCCCTCATAAATGAAGGACTGACTTTTAAGATGATCTCTTTTACAACATACCACATCCTATATGTCTTCAGCTTTTGATCTATGTTTTTGTTCGTGTCTATTTCATGATTTCAGTTATTTGTTTATGCTTTTTCAATCGTACGCACAGCGCTCTGATACACTCAGGTCATATTCGCGCTTTATAAAACACCCAAAATAAATAAAATATATGGAGTCGGGGATATATCTATATACACACACTATATATACATATTTATATTAAATACACACATATATACACATTAAAACTACAAAACTTGAGTTTTTGAGAACAAAATCATGGGACCTGCTAATAAAACAAGAGAGATGTTTACTATAGTTAAAAAGTATCTAAGACCCACAGCTGTCACTAATTCTCTACATCCCTTTACTACTTGGTGAGATCGGCTTCCATCTTTTTTCAGTAAAACACACGGCCAGTTGAGGCTGGCCGCTCTTCCGCCTTCCTGCCGAATGAGGAGCTTCTTGACTTGATAAAGAGCAATAGGATTTCACTGAACAAGGTGACACCATCTCATTTTTGAGTCTATCACATTCGAAAGCTCCCTGTCTGCGTTAAGCACTTTAAAATCGGGCTCTCCATCTGACCCCTGCAGCCCAATGAGTGTGCACTAGGCGCATCTGTAATTAACCCTTTAGTAAATAGGATATTAAACTCCTCTTTAGGGTCAGCTACGCGTCCTAGCCCCAAGAAGCAAGCAGGAATGTTGCCTTCACTAAAGAAAACCTCTGCAGAGCCTGGAACTCTGTCAAATTACAACCAATATCTCTGCTCCAAGCATTCTCCAAGATCCGGGAGAGGCCTGTTAACCTTCACCATTCCAGGGATCTTGAATCCACTCATCCTCTTCATCCCAGCCTGTCCGGGATCAGGCCCAGCTCTAGTCCTGAGACTGCTCTCTCGGAGGTTAGCCAATATATCGAAGGCATATCCTGGATGGAGGGGGAAAGGAGGTGCTGATAATGCTGGACTGGTCAGCGGCCTTCGATATGGCTTTACACTCCAGCCTCCCCGAGCGCTTGCAGTCCATCGCAGTAGAGGGTCAGCCCTTGAGCTGGCTCTCTCCTTTAGAGGGACGCAGACCGCAGATCTGGATTCCACCTTATTCATCAGAGCCTCGCGGGCCGATGGTGGGAGGGCCCCAATGTTCCTCTCCGAGCCCCTCATTATTTAATGTTTATCTGACCCCTCTTGCTCAGTTAGCGGTAGCCCCAGGTGCTAAAATGATATCATATGTGGATTATGATGATACCAAGTTATTGTTCTCCTGTGGCAAGGGCGAAGAGCTCCCGGGGAACTTCATTAAACTCGAACTGCAGCTTTTCATTGGCTGGCAATATATCCGCGTATGTGTAATGCTGAGAAAACAGGTTTTCGGGGACATCCCACTGAACAGTGAAAAGGTCTCTCCCACAGGCACTCGGGATAGTATTGTGAGGAACTTGGGGGTGACATTTGATGTCCGTCTGTCAGTTGAGCCACAAATACAATCTGCTGTGGGTCAATTCTTCGGGGCCTAGCGATCAATGAAAAGGTTTTCACACTTATCGTCTCCCTCTGCCAAGAAAGCCGCCATCAAGGCTCTCAGTACATCAAGACTAGATGAGGAGAACGCACTTTACCTGGACCTGCTGGAATATCTTCTAGAGAGACTGCAGGAGGTGCAAAACGCGGCAGCGGCAGCCCCCCCCCCCCCTTTTGAAACTGCCTGCGAGAGCGCACGTCTCCCCACCGTTACAAGATCTGCACTGGTTTGCGATTTGGAAAAGAACTGTGTTCAAGGCGCTGCTGCTGACACATGGGGCTCTTCACCAATCAGAGGCCGAGTACCTTAGAGCCGGGTGGAGCTTCCATTCTCCCACCCAAAATCGGAAATCTGCCAATAAACTATCGGCAGCGATTTCCAGAATAAAGAAGACTAGATGGAACAGGAGCTGCTTGGAACAAAGGCAGGTTAGATCTGTGGGCTGGGTCTAATCTGTCAACCTTTAAAGAACAAGGCTCAAAGCTTGGCTGTTTAGTCAGGTTTGAACGAGGGTTACTACCTTCTGATCTTTGGCTACTACACTCTGCTGAGTAGCTGTGCACATTATAAATCTGATTTCATTACCATCACACATCTATACACACACGTATATCTATATATATATTCACTTAAAAAACCATAGGTTTCACACATGTTATAGTTAGCTGGACATTTCCCTCGTAAAAAAACAATGAAATTCCCCCGTTATAGTTAGTAAAGGGAACTATAACTCACGCGACCGCAATCCACTGCTGATGACGTCAGATATTACATCACTGTAATTTCAAATTTTATTTATTATGTTTTGGCTCTCGAGAGGGCCACATAAGCATATACAAACAAAACAACACAATCTACAACAATACAAAAATATGAGGCATGGTATTCATATCGTAATAGGTACACTGCAAACCCATAGTCCCACATAGCCAGGCCGGCACAATGTTCCAGAAAATTTAATAAATATCTAAAAATCCTTTAAAAAAGTTAAAAACATAGGCACAAAACATTTCATTTGGTGGGCAATAAAGTGCATGAAGAAAATCTTGTAAAGTGACAATGCTAAGGCGAAGACAAATTACTTTAAGCCATCTCTTGCGCAGGCTTCGTAACGTAGGACAAATCAAAAGTACATGTATACAGTCCTGATTATTTAATTTACATAGGTTGCACAACGGTGAAGTGCCGTACCATTTAGACAACAACACATTAAGAGGGATTAAGTCATAACGTAATAAAAACCAAAACCTACGAATCCCATGTGGCAGATTCCACTGGGCATACGGTTGGGGCTGTTTCAACCTATAGGAGGAGACCAGCAGCTCCACATTCCTTTTATCTCCAACTGTTTTTTTATCGGATTGAAAACAATACTCCCACGAGGCCTCCCTAAGGACCTGTTTTAACTGCGTGGGAGAGTAGGAGAAAAGCACGCTTTCATCCAATCTAAGGATATTCACAGCCCTTCTAAAATTGTTAACAAGTTTAGAGAACTCCTTAAAATTGCCCAAAAGTTCATTTTTGAGTAGGACTCGCAGGGTTCCTTCTCTCGCTCTGGCTAAGTTGGCGACCCACCTTATTAAGGCGCACAGCCCCTGAACCCAGGCACTCCTGAGTCCGAAGTCCAGCCTACACGCAGCCAGTGAACAAGCATTATTAAAATTCGAGAGGGATCTTAGGAGTTTTCCCTCGATCTTATTGCAAAAGTCCCAATATTTTATCTCAATTATTTCTATACCGTACAAGATGGTAGCGGGGATTTTAGCTCTAAATGCTTCTAAAAGACTAGAAAAATGTCTTTTCCCCGTTGCCAGGTATAGGGACTTTAACCCATTACCTTGGGCAAGAGCTTTGCAGGAGCAATGCTCTATATGAGGATTCTCGCTCATGTTGGATGAGAATATTTTCCCTAAAAACGTATAACAAGTTACGACCTCCAATCTAAGCCCTCCGATGGCCCAACCGAAATTTGTAGAGCGACATTTCTTCCTACCCGCAATACACATCACTTTACTTTTATTAATATTGATCTTCATATAATGCTCGCCAGCAAAATCCTGAAGAGCCTGAAGCCTGTTGGCCAGACCCGCAGGAGTTAAATCGAGCAATAAAACATCATCGGCATACATCAGACAGGCTATTGGCACCCCTCCTATCAACGGTGCGATCCCCACACTACGGGACACAGCTGCAGGGAGGTCAGTTGTATATAGGGAGAACAACAGGGGCGCCAATAAGCAGCCCTGTTTAAGGCCATTCTGAGATGGTATTTTAGCCGACAACCCCCTTTCACCCCCCATTAAGACCCTACACCAGGTCTCAGTGTGTAAAGCCCGTACTAAGTCCAGTAGGGGAGGAGGGACACCCATCCCCATCAATTTTCTCCACAGCGTGCCCCGATCCACTTTATCGAACGCTGTGGAGAAGTCTATAAAAGCGGCATATACAACACCCCCTCTGACCTGGACATATTTGTCAGTGATAACCTGAAGGGTTGTAAGGTTATCCAGAGTGCCATGTTCCCTGCGGAAGCCAGTCTGTTCCAGAGGCAAAATGTTGTGCTCCTCGACCCAATCGGAGAGAGATCTCAAGAGGCATTTCGCAAAGACCTTTCCGATGGAGTCGAGGAGCGCAATCATACGATAATTACTGGGATTGTCCCTTGCTCCCTTTTTGAAGATAGGGACCAGAATGCTTCCCCTCCACGATGCAGGGACACATTTAGAGAAATGGCATGCCCTAAACAGGGGATACAAGATTTTACTCCAGGTTGAAGGGTCTTGTTTTAGAACCGTCATCGGGAGCTCATCCGGTCCCATAGCCCCAGAGGTTCTCATGTTTTTTATAGCCAACTCAATGTCCTTCTCAGAGGGAGAAAAGACTGAGGCCTCAGGTGCGACATGCATGAAGTTATCCACACCCATGGTCCCAATTCCTGCATACAATTCTCGAATATGAGAGGACCATAGATCTTCTGATATAGCTACGGGAGTAGGAGAGTGACGCGTACCACATCCTTTCCCGATTATTGCCCAAAAATCTTTACTGTTGCCATGAGCAGCGGATTCCCTTAATTTAATCCATACTTCATCCTCCCTGTCCCTTTTAATTTTTCTCTTAAGTCTGCTTCTCTTTCTTTTTAACCTAGCGATATCTTTCCCACGTTCCAATATCCTCTCAAGGTACTGTGCCCGGATAAGTTTGTTTAATTCCCTATTCAGCTTACGGAGAGTTAGAGGAACTACCTCTCCTTTTTTCTTGGGGGGAATGGTTTTATTAGCATTCAATAAGATTTTTGCCATGAGTTCCTCAAAACAAACTATTTCATTTCCGTTCCACTCTTCTAATTCCCTAAGGGTATCGGTCAGTAACTCCTGGACCCCATTAATGGCAGCATTATTCCAGAAGCATCTTCCAGTTGACGATTGGAAGGTAGCCTCCCTGCCGTTTAGCGACCAGGACGCCGTATTCATAGAGTTTAATGTAATTAATAATGACAATATACTATGGTCGCTCAGGGTCGTGGGTATAATCTCTAAGTCAAGAATCTGGGGGAAAAGACTATAGCTGGCGATAGCATAGTCCAATATTGATGACCCAAAGGGGGATTTATGGGTATGGCTTGCGGGGGCGTCGGATGGAAATCTACCATTTAAGATAATGCCATCCCCGATCACTAATTCTTTTAACAAAATCTTCCCCCTTTTATTTGTCTTTAAATTTTCAGGGAAAAGCGTCTGGGGGATGCCATATGCTTCCTCCTTAGCTTTATCCCTGAAAAGGTTTAGACTAGCGTTTGAAACTTTACAGTTCAAGTCACCGATAAGCAAAGTTACAGGAAAAGGAGGCGAATTTTTTATCTTATCCATGTACAGGAGAACCCGCTGCAAATTATCATTAAAACATTCCTCAGGCGGAATATACACGTTAAAAATTACCATGGAATGTTTTATATTATCATAGAACATATTTTCTAAAGTTATTGTGTGGAAGAGTCCACTGGGATCAATATAATGTGCAAATCTCCATTGAAACTTATTTGATAGTAAACAGGCAAGCCCCCCCCTAGCATGCCCTTTCTTTGAGGGCGCAGCCGGAACTTCCAGAACGTAAAAATCTTTTAAAGGCGTTAACCTATCTGTGCACCATGTTTCCTGAATGCATAGTATATCCGCCTCCAGAGTAGATAAAAAAGTCATTTTCTCCGGGCTGCTATGGAATCCGGCCGCATTCCAGGAAATTATATTTAAGGCTGGGTTAAAGATGGTGGAACAAATTGGGGTTATCCTTATTTTTTGTTGAGAGTGCACTATGTAGCCAATTCCACCGATTATTATCGTCATTGTGTATAGAATTCTCAATTAGTGGAAGAGGCTTCACGTGCGATACTATACGTTTTCCCCTGGTTACCCAAATTTTCAGGTCTCTCAGAGGAGGAGAGGTTACCCCGTTTAGTTCACCCCCCCTCAACCCCTGCTTATCGAAAAAATTTGGCTTGCCTGGGGTAGATATAGGTAGTATATCAATACCTAAGCGTTGAAAGTTTTCGGCCTGTTCTAGTACCAGATTTGCTATAATGGGAGAGTAAAATTTCACCCGAGTACTCAGAACCCGACTACTACCCAACAAAGTTACCAGTTCAATGTCTCTAGACTGGATGTGATAGAGACATTCAATTTCACTAAAACACTTAAGAAGCCAGGCTCTATTCAATAAGAGGTCAGTATCAAATAATAGGACAAAGTCTAATACACGCACATCCACAGGAGCCTTAAACATACTTGCAGACCGGGCTGGAGGGCAAGTCATTTCAGAGTCAATAGTTACCACAAAGGGGGGGGCCAAAGGGTTTAAAAACCCAGATAAGTTAGAAGTTGGACCTACACAAGCACTCCGAGAAGGAGAGCCAGGGAGGGAGCCCCCAATAAGTGGTAAATCCTCCAGGGGAGGCAAGCTGCTTTGTTCAAATTCCTCCTCCACCAAAGCTGAAGAGGGTAAATTCACACCAATGTCCACTTTTAAAGCAGTAGAGAAGGATTCCCCCTTCTTTATTTCATTCTCCCTTGTCTCTGGGCTTTTTTGGAAAATGATCCTTCGTTGCTTCTTCTTTCTATACTTTCGTGTGGGTTTCCTCTTGCTGGCTTTGGTACTTTTTTGTTTACCATATGTTCTCTTTTCTTTGTTGACCTCCAATTTATCAACCAGGAGGTCTTTTCCACCATCCGAGACAAAGATTGGGAATAGTTCCTGAACCGGTTTGGGTCCTGGCAAAACTTCATCCTCCTCCTCTATCTCCAGGACTAAATTCTTAATACAGTTAGAGGCTGCAGTATAGGTCAACTCCTTATGAGGGACCATAGAAGACTCTTCATTTTTTTTATTTAGTTCGCTTTTATTATCTTTAAGTTTCCTCTCAGATGCAGCTTGTTCAGACTTAGGGGGAACGACCTTACTCGCATCCGGGACTTTCTGCAGCAATACCTTTAAAATCTGGGTAACTGAATCAAGGACGCAGTCCGAGCTGCCAACAAACTTCCCTAAAAGCAGCAGGATGGAAGCAAGGAGTTGTTCCAGCGCGATCATAGACTCGGAGATCGGCTTTTCTCGTGCTTCTGCAGTACGGATGTTATCCAGGAGGTTGAGGTCAGGGCTCTTGGACGAGTTTAACAAGTCAGAAATCTCATGGCTATTTAGCAACGGGGTGCTGCTATACAGCATTAACCCTGATGGGGTGGCTCCCCCCTGACCTTTAAATTGCTCCAGGGATTCCACTTTGGCAGGGCTTACGTAACGTCCCCAAAGTTCCAAATCAATGGATAGTGCAGACAGGTCATCCCCCTGCCTGTCATTCATTGAGAGCTGAGGGGTCGATGGTATGTGCACTGGGTCACTTATCTTCAACAACTTCCCATCTGTAGAGTCCCGCACGGGAGACCCTTCTACCATAATTTGGGGGGCCCCCTGCTGGACCTGGAAAGATCGAGGCACAGAGGTAGTTGGAGCATATACTTCCAAGGCTTTAGTATCAAGGTCGTGTGGAGTTGCGCATTTTGACTTTTTAATACCAGATAGCATCCAAAGTTCAGGTAACAAACATTGTCTTTTTAAAATTGGAATGGTTGCATCCTTGTCTTTTATATGGAAGGTAGTTGTAGTCTGGGCAGGATTTTCTCCCACTACTCTTCCTGAGCGTAAAGTTTTAGACATTTTCCACAGTAATTGGTAAGAAATATAGCAATGTAAAATAGATAAAATCTGGAGTTGATTCAGACACTGGCGCAGCAGGAAGGGTGCAGTATAACTATCACAGTGTTTGCATCACATAACCCTACTACTCTATTGGGCACGATTGCAAACAAACACTCAAGAAGTAACAAAGTATAATGAAATTAAAAAGTAAGGGACCGGGCCCGGCCCGGCCTACCTCGGTCACTGAGGGCCACAGAGGGCCCGCCCTTTGCCCGGGCTTCGCTCCGGGCGTCCCGCACGCGTCCCGCGGAGCGGGCCTGACGCTGATTTTATGCGCCTCCTGGCGCTGTTGGCGCGTGCGTGCGTTGTTGTGCGCCGCCGCGAGTGCTGCCGGGATTCGTAGTCCCGAGCGGCGGCGCAGATTCTAGCTGGAAGAGACTCTTGGCGGTGGCGGCGTTGAAGCGTGGACTGCACGGACTCTTGGCGGTGGCGGCTCAGGTAAGTTCAAGTTCCCCCCGCTCCGCCGGCCTGACGCTGATTTTATGCGCCTCCTGGCGCTGTTGGCGCGTACGTGCGTTGTTGTGCGCCGCCGCGAGTGCTGCCGGGATTCGTAGTCCCGAGCGGCGGCGCAGATTCTAGCTGGAAGAGACTCTTGGCGGTGGCGGCGTTGAAGCGTGGACTGCACGGACTCTTGGCGGTGGCGGCTCAGGTAAGTTCAAGTTCCCCCCGCTCCGCCGGCCTGACGCTGATTTTATGCGCCTCCTGGCGCTGTTGGCGCGTGCGTGCGTTGTTGTGCGCCGCCGCGAGTGCTGCCGGGATTCGTAGTCCCGAGCGGCGGCGCAGATTCTAGCTGGAAGAGACTCTTGGCGGTGGCGGCGTTGAAGCGTGGACTGCACGGACTCTTGGCGGTGGCGGCTCAGGTAAGTTCATTATTCACTTATTTACCCATTTTTATTTCCTTTAACCTTTAGCTATACATATTTAATAAATATTTATTTTACAGAAAGACACATATGTCATCAGTGATGTAATATCTGACGTCATCAGCAGTGGATTGCGGTCGCGTGAGTTATAGTTCCCTTTACTAACTATAACGGGGGAATTTCATTGGTTTTTTACGAGGGAAATGTCCAGCTAACTATAACATGTGTGAAACCTATGGTTTTTTCAGTGAATTTGTACGTTTTTTTTAAATGCTAAGTTATGTATTTATTTTTTTTTTTTAAGGTTTTTCACCGTGCACGTACTGTGCGCGCACGGTAACAGCGTAATTTTCCCGTTTCTACCGTGCGCGCACGGTAACGGCGTAATTTTCCCGTTTCTACCGTTAAGCGCACTCCGCGATTTTTCGTAAAAATATTAAAAACATTTATGGCCCTTGGGGGTCCTTTGGGGACCCCCTGACAATGGCTAGGGGGTCAGGAACTGTCCACCCTGCCCCCTTTTCATGCTCTCCACCTTTATTTTTCACCTCCCTCGGACTGCGAGAGACAAAAGGCCGGCCGACACTTCCTGGTTTCGACCGATTCGAATGTTTACTAAGATCTAACAACCAATCAGAATTGCACTCGCGCACGGCAGGGTGCGCTTACCGTACGCGCACGGTGCGCGCCTATAGATATATAAATGCTTTTAAATGCTATTTTCTCATAAAATACTGAACAGATTTACACCAGACCTGCAAAAGGCACATCCCTGACCTGAGGACTACCTCTCTGCCAAATTTCAAGGTTTTCTGTTCAGCCGTTCGGGCTGTAGCGCGGACTAAAGGTCCTATGGGAAATTGCATGGGGAAAACGCGTTTTGGGACCCCCCCTTTTTCTCAGCCCCCGCTTGACGAATTCACCCGAGACTTTCAGGGAAGGAGCGGAGCGCCCCACCTATTTTGAAAATTTCGCTAGGATTCGTCAATCGACGCAAAAGTTATTCCAAATAGAATGTTGCGGATTTCCTATGGAAACACGGTCCTAACTATAATTATCTACTGGCGACCGCCAGTAGATAATATATATCCTCGCCAAATATATATATATACATACATACACGTACATGCGCATACACACATATATAGTTATCTATATCTATAAATGAAAATAATAATGAAAAAGCTTTGTCTAGTACCAGAGCCAATACAATCCAGCTGTGATTCTCATCAGAGTGCGCCTTTAATGCACTCTGCACCCCGCTTTGCTGGGGTCCCTCTCGGCATGGATAAATGGGACGAGATCCTCTGCCCCCTCCACCCTGTGCTGGTACCAAGCCCTCTATTTCCGATAGGGTGACCAACCGTCCGTAAATTTCACGGACAGTCCGTAATTTCGGCCGTCTGTCCGTTGTCCGTGAAGGATTCTTTAACGGACGCCATTTGTCCGTAATTTTAACCGGGCACCGGTCGTACCACCCTAAATCCGGCACAGCTTCAACCCACCTCCCTTCTTGACTCCGATGCAGGACCAAAGTTCAGATCCCCGGCAGCATTGGAGAGGCACAGCGGGATGGCATCCCTCACACCTTCAGCCCTTGATGAGCTGTTAAGAGGTGTTTGAAGGTGACTGAGAGGAAGGGGCTGCAGCTTCAGGAGCAGGGGCATCTATTCAGATGCAAACAGCCCTGAATGCGTCATGTCTCTGCTATTTAGAGGGGCCTCACACATTCCCTTTCTGCCCAGGGCACCAAACATCCTAGAACCGGCCCTGAATACACCAGGCAGCGTGTGGTTCTCTTCACAGAGCTTAATTACTGTCACTAAATTGTAAGCAAACCTCAGTTCTGCAAACATGCAGTCTATAATGTAATAAAATAAAGAAATGGCACAATCACACCCACACTGATTAACAAAGTATGGAGGACAATCAGTTAAATCAGTTCTCTTGGAGTATCTCCTTTAAGTACTGTACATCAGTGTGGGGTGTGGCAAAACTAACATTTTGGAAAGAGAGCCTGTCATCTCTCGTTGTCTTGTCCAGGAGGGGTTGAGGAGCCCTACCCCCACCCTGGAGGGGCCAAGATGATACCTGAATACTGCATGCCCACCCCTGTGCCCACCCTGGTGGATCCTGTTCCCCCTCTTGTGATGGCTCCTGCCCCCCCCCCCCCAGTGATGGCTCCTGTCCTCCCATGTGGTGGCTCCTGCCCCCCCCCCTGTCTGTGATGGCTTCTGTCCCCCCTGTGGTGGATCCTGTCTCCGCCCTGGGTGGATTCTGTCCCAGTCCTGGAATGGCTCCTGCAGCAAGGGTGAAGTTCTTGATGGGCCTCTTCTCAAAAAGGCTCAGCTCAAAATTAATATGGAAAGGAGGGCGAGTGAGTAAGTGAAGGGATGGGTGGATGGCTGGATGAATTAGTGAAAGGGTGAATGTGTGAATGAAATATTGAATAGATGGAGAATGAGAGGGGATGGATGGATGGATTGATGAGTGAGTGGAAGGATGGATGAGAGAAAAGGTAAATAGCTGGATGTATGGGTGGAAGGGTAGCTGGATGGGTGGAAGGGTAGCTGGATGGGTAAAAGGGTGGATGGATGAGTGAAAGGACGGATGAGTGAGTGGGTGGATGGATGGATGGATGAGTGAAATGATGAATGGATTGATGAATTGATAAGTGCAAGGGTGAATGGATGGACGAATGAGTGAAAGGGTGGATGTAAGGATGGATGAGTGAGTGAAAGGGAGGGTAGATGGACAAAAGGATGAATAGATGAGTGAAGGAGTGAAAGGATAGATGGATGAGAGAAAGGATGGATGAGTGATCGGGTTAATGGATGGATTCATGAATGGATGAGTAGATGGATGGGTGGATGGAAGGATCAATAGGACAAGCCCACCCGCTGCCATTTTATTCTCCTTCTGCATCAAGACGCTTTGAAGAAGAATGTGTCTGAAAGTGCAGAGTGTACACTGGAGTGTATACAAAAGTGTGCGCGGGCGCGAGCCGGCAGGAGCTCCTCGGCCGTATAGCGCCGCGTCCAGTCTGTGCGTGTCGCAGCACGTGGCCGTGGAATGCTGCAGCAATACAGCGTGTGCACCGTGTGTCTGGCTGCTGTAGGGTGTGCACCGTGTGTCTGGCTGCTGTAGGGTGTGATCCGTGTGTCTGGCTGCTGTAGGGCGTGATCCGTGTGTCTGGCTGCTGTAGGGTGTGATGCAGATAGTGCAGTGCACACTGTCCCTGTGTCGGATGCCGGAGCACATGGTGTGTACCAGTGCAATGCTTACAGGCACGCGCAGCTGGCGTCCCAGGGTGCCACTTGAGAGAACCGGAAGCTCCGGAGAGGAAGCGAGACAAGTAAAGTGACAAAAGAGGAAGGAAACGGAACCACCCAAAAAATGAAAGAATGAAAGAGCCAGCAGGACACGGACCAGAGGCCAGGCCCATGCCTCAGAACCAGATTCAAATATCGAGTGAGCCACATTAGCACTAAAAAGAGGTTATATAATTCTGGTAAATATAGCTGCCTGCATGGAAACCCATCTCCATGTTCTGTTAACATTAGATCCAAAAGTTCTTTTTTATATTTTTACTTTACATTTCTTATCGCAAACATGTGGCCGCCATCTTTAGAAAGGGACTGGCATTTTTTCTGTTTGTGGAACACGTTTGCATTAAAGATAAAATAAAACAATTACCCATTTCACCTAATCGCCAAGGTGGGGCCCATTAGCTTCGTCGGTGCTGGTGCCGTAACGCATAGGAGCAGAGGTTCTATTCAAGGGACAGTCCCACGGGTCCACGTGGGAGGACAGTCGCTTCACATCGTTTGGAGGGGTTACATTTTGATGCTCTGGCTGGACTCTGCAGCTGCCCCCAGAAAGTTATGTCAGCATCACTAGAGGGGCTTTGGCTCCACCCACAAGTTGGGGCTGAAGTACAGGTTTTGATTGGGCAGAAGTTGTGTGCTTCCACACAGACGTGCTTGCCCTCCCTCCACACAGCTGGGATCATTTTGTGTATTTATCCACCAGCTCGAACCCACAGGGACACACACACACAACTTTGCAATGCTGTTAAAGTGTCTGAGATAACTAGAGATTAGGTATGCAGTTCTTCTCTGGCAGCAGCACACATGGGGGGAGGGGAGCTTTAACCAACATGGATTTTTAGGTCTGGCTTGAGAGTGCAAATGTCACCAGACCTTTTAACCTTCAACAATATTATGCTATAGTTCTTTGCTTCCAAACAGAGGCGTGTCCATTTCTAGGCAGTATACTTTGAATTCTAAACGGTACCATGCAACATTGCTTTAAAGCCAGGCCTATTGGCATAGCCAGTGCTAGTTCTGCTTTCCTGCGCTCCACCTCTCGATAATGATGTAGAGATGAAATTTGGCACGGCGTGACATGGGGCCAGCATGGAACAAGCCACTGCAATTTCTGTTTTTGAACGGACGGATCTGAATAATCTCGGAACGTTAATAAATCTGTGACATTTACAGTTGAGAAACGCGAGCCTCAAGCAACACACAAGGTTGAGAAAGTCGAAGTCCACTCGTAAAAGGCGGCTTCATTTCTAATTTATTGACGTCCGGGGGGGCTCAGCAGAGGCACTCCGAGGACCCAGAGGTGGCACTAACCAGTGGCTCGGCCATTCAGGCGTCCCACCATGCGGCACGAGCTCCGTCTGCATAGTATTCACTTTATTCGGATTTACGTAGCACGACCTTGGCCCAGAACAGACTGAGCTGCATTTTTGGAGGCAGAGAGAGATGAAGTCACTCGCCCAGAATCCGACTGCTGAGCCGACGCTCGGACTTGAAGCTCGCCCCCAGCTCTAAAGCTCAGAAGTAACAGCCGCTCAGCCACATCTGGGGTCGGATTGGAAATAAAAATAGGACTGGGCACCCCCTACAAAAAGTGGCCCACGCTTGCGGACCATGCCCTCTCGTAAGACACTACTTGGTTAGTATCAGGAGGCCAATTGTACGGGAACATTGTGGTAAACAAAGGCCTGTGGGGCCAGTAACACCGGATCAGAATGAAACCCCCTTCCTTCACTGCATCTCACCCACTGGTCTACTGACGCTCATCTTTGGGGTCAAGACCTCCTCTGCCCTCGCTCAACCTCAACTTTCAATAAAATGAAAATGTACCAATCCGTCACAGACGAATATATGTCGTTACTACGCATTCCGTTGCAACGCATGCCTTTACCACGCATGCGTTGCAACGGAATGTTTTTTCTACGCATTGCCTTTACCTCGATTTTTCCTTTACCCCGCTTTTTCTTTATTTGGGTAGGGGGGGGGGGGGGGGGGGAGCCCCCCCCCCCCCAAAACCCCTTTCTTCTTTTTTTTGCCTTTTTCTTAGGTCTTCGCCGACACTAAAAGGACTGACGCTTTTTTTCGGATGAGGAAGACGTTGTTCCGTGATGACGTTGCTTGCGTGGTAAAGACGGTCGTTGAAGCAATACGCGTTGTGAAGACGTTTACGAGGTAAGTGCACCGTTGTAAACGTAACACGTAGAAAATGCTTCGTGGTAAAGGCTGTTTCCCATCACAGACCAGCTCCTGCAGCGCGGCCACCTGCATCCATCCTTAAACCAGTCACTTAAAAGGTCGGGGTGAAGAGGTTTACACAGTGGTTGAAGAAGTAAGAACAGCCATTACAAGAGGGGTGGAGGGGGGGCTGAGGGCTATCCCCTCAGGGTCAGGTGCACTGCACAGCCTGTAGGAGTGCTAGCCGCGCCCCTGGATGGAAGCAGAGTGCCCTCAATGCCCCCCACCACCTCCCTTGTGAGGTGAGTGTGAACTTTTCTGCTCAGTAAGTAGCATCTCCTGAGACGAAACCTCCCTTCCTACCTAAAGACGGGAAACGGCCACTACAACGCGGCTGTTTCCACGCATAACCATAACCACGCATGCATTACAATGCATGCGTGGTTACGACGAAAAGCCTTTACCACGCATACCTTTACTACGAAATTCGTAGTAAAGGCATGTGTGCTAAAGTTAAAAGAAAACAAGCATTGGCATAGCCAATAGGTCTCGCCTTTGGGACCTTATAAGTGTTTAGCCATGCAACTTCCGCTTCCTCTTAATGACGTGGAACATCACCAAGGAAGATCGAGGAGAGGTAAGGGGGAATGAGGGGGTGGTGTCGCGCAGGGGGTAAATTTAAAAGGTAGATTTTTAGTGTGATCTCCTTTAACAAGAAAATGCCATAAACATGCATAATTTAACAACGAAAACCGTTGTAAAAGTATGCGTGTTAAAGGCATTTTCGTGGCAAAGGATATGTGTAGTGATGGCATTCACGTTGAAACGCATGCGCGGTAAAGGCATGCGATACAACGGAATGCGTTGTAAAGTCATACAACCCCTTAAGACGGGGCAAGAGGCGGCACAGCACATGTTCTGCCTGCTGGGGCTGACCGTAGGTCAGTCTGTATGTGGCGAAGCCGCCCTGTCGTGCCTTAAGACTGGGGTTGACGCAATAGTAACAAAGCAGACAGAAGGTGCAGCACCGCACCACTGGAAGGGATGTGGCCTTCTTCCTTCCATGCATGCAGCACCGCACCACTGGAAGGGATGTGGCCTTCTTCCTTCCATTGATGCAGCACCGCACCACTGGAAGGGACGCGGCCTCCTTCCTTCCATGGATGCAGCACCGCACCACTGGAAGGGTTGTGGCCTTCTTCCTTCCATGGATGCAGCACCGCACCACTGGAAGGGTTGTGGACTTCTTCCTTCCATGAATGCAGCACCTCGCCACTGGAAGGGACGCGGCCTCCTTCCTTCCATGGATGCAGCACCTCACCACTGGAAGGGACGCGGCCTTCCTTCAATGGATGCAGCACCACACCACTGGAAGGGACGTGGCCGTCTTCCTTCCATGGATGCAGCACCTCACCACCCGAAGGGACACAGCCTTCTTCCCTCCATGGATGCAGCACCTCACCACTGGAAGGGAAGGGACACGGCTTTCTTCCTTCCGTGGATGCAGCACCTCACCACTGGAAGGGAAGGGACACAGCTTTCTTCCTTCAGTGGATGCAGCACCTCACCACTGGAAGGGATGTGGCCTTCCTTCTATGGAGGCAGCACCGCACCACTGGAAGGGACACTGCTTTCTTCCTTCCATGGATGCAGCACCGCACCACTGGAAGAGACACTGCTTTCTTCCTTCCATGGATGCAGCACCTCACCACTGGAAGGGACACAGCCTTCTTCCCTCCATGGATGCAGCACCTCACCACCGGAAGAGACACTGCTTTCTTCCTTCCATGGATGCAGCACCTCACCACTGGAAGGGACACAGCCCTCTTCCCTCTATGGATGCAGCACCTCACCACTGGAAGGGACGTGGCCTTCCTTCCATGGATGCAGCATCGCACCACTGGAAGGGACGTGGCCTTCCTTCCATGGATGAAGCATCGCGCCACTGGAAGGGACGTGGCCTTCTTCCTTCCATGGATGCAGCACCACACCACTGGAAGGGACGTGGCCTTCCTTCCATGGATGCAGCACCGCACCACTGGAAGGGACGTGGCCTTCTTCCTTCCATGGATACAGCACCGCACCACTGGAAGGGACGTGGCCTTCTTCCTTCCATGGATACAGCACCGCACCACTGGAAGGGATGTGGCCTTCCTTCCATGGATGCAGCACCACACCACTGGAAGGGACGTGGCCTTCCTTCCATGGATGCAGCACCGCACCACTGGAAGGGACGTGGCCTTCCTTCCATGGATGCAGCACCTCACCACTGGAAGGGACGTGGCCTTCTTCCTTCCATGGATGCAGCACCGCACCACTGGAAGGGACGTGGCCTTCCTTCCATGGATGCAGCATCACACCACTGGAAGGGACGTGGCCTTCCTTCCATGGATGCAGCATCGCACCACTGGAAGGGACGTGGCCTTCCTTCCATGGAAGCAGCATCGCACCACTGGAAGGGATGTGGCCTTCCTTCCATGGATGCAGCACCGCACCACTGGTAGGGACGTGGCCTTCCTTCCATGGATGCAGCACCGCACCACTGGAAGGGACGTGGCCTTCCTTCCATGGATGCAGCACCGCACCACTGGAAGGGACGTGGCCTTCCTTCCATGGATGCAGCATCACACCACTGGAAGGGACGTGGCCTTCCTTCCATGGATGCAGCATCGCACCACTGGAAGGGACGTGGCCTTCCTTCCATGGAAGCAGCATCGCACCACTGGAAGGGATGTGGCCTTCCTTCCATGGATGCAGCACCGCACCACTGGAAGGGACGTGGCCTTCCTTCCATGGATGCAGCACCGCACCACTGGAAGGGACGTGGCCTTCCTTCCATGGATGCAGCACCGCACCACTGGAAGGGACGTGGCCTTCTTCCTTCCATGCATGCAGCACCGCACCACTGGAAGGGACGTGGCCGCCTTCCTTCCATGGATGCAGCACCGCCCCACTGGAAGGGACGTGGCCTTCTTCCTTCCATGGATGCAGTACCTCACCACTGGAAGGGACACTGCTTTCTTCCTTCCATGGATGCAGCACCGCACCACTGGAAGGGACGTGGCCTTCCTTCCATGGATGCAGCACCGCACCACTGGAAGGGACGTGGCCTTCTTCCTTCCATGGATGCAGCACCGCATCACTGGAAGGGACGTGGCCTTCCTTCAATGGATGCAGTACCTCACCACTGGAAGGGACACTGCTTTCTTCCTTCCATGGATGCAGCGTCTCACCACTGGAAGGGACACTGCTTTCTTCCTTCCATGGATGCAGCACCGCACCACTGGAAGGGACGTGGCCTTCTTCCTTCCATGGATGCAGCACCGCACCACTGGAAGGGCCGTGGCCTTCCTTCCATGGATGCAGCACCGCACCACTGGAAGGGCCGTGGCCTTCCTTCCATGGATGCAGCATCGCACCACTGGAAGGGACGTGGCCTTCCTTCCATGGATGCAGCACCGCACCACTGGAAGGGACGTGGCCTTCCTTCCATGGATGCAGCTCCTCACCACTGGAAGGGACGCCGTCTCCTTCCGTCCATGGATTCAGCACCTCACCACTGGAAGGGACACTGCTTTCTTCCTTCCATGGATGCAGCTCCTCACCACTGGAAGGGATGTGGCCTTCCTTCCATGGATGCAGCACCGCACCACTGGAAGGGACGCAGCCTTTTCCCTTCCATGGATGAAGCACCTCACCACTGGAAGGGACGCAGCCTCCTTCCGTCCATGGATGCAGCACCTCACCACTGGAAGGGACACCGCCTTCTTCCCTCCATGGATGCAGCACCTCACCACTGGAAGGGATGTGGCTTTCCTTCCATGGATGCAGCACCGCACCACTGGAAGGGACGCAGCCTCCTTCCGTCCATGGATGCAGCTTCTCACCACTGGAAGGCATGTGGTCATACCCATCGAGGATGCATCACCTCACACTTTGGAACTGATTCGCCCCTTAGTTCCTTAATTTGGGCAGCGGGAAGCCTTTTCCACCCTCGCCAGTTTAAAGCCCGTGCTTCTCTCCCTCCACGCTGCGCGTTCGCTTCTCGTTTGCTAATCTAAATATTTGTCGTGCTCTTCGGAGTTTACTAACACAAGGCAAACAACTCGCTAAATAAATCAGGCCTTGGACGAGCCTAGGCCACGAGCCTGGTTTGTGAGAGGTGCGGGTTGGATTCGAAGCCGATGTTTTGTGTCTGCTGCATCACAGCACTCACAACAGAAGGTGCACGAGGCGTGTGGGGCTCAGGACGCGGGGGGAGGACCCCATTTGCACTTCAATGTCTTTCTGCTCATGAGGAAGCCAAGTCCTTCCCTGCCCATCAACTGCTTCTGCATTCACAGACTAACTGAATCCTCCAGTCCAGGCCCATCCCACTTCTCGGGGGTGAAGAAATCACAGGTTCAAACCTCGGCAGGGACAACACAGCTCTTCATCAGAAGTCCGGAAGAAAGGCCTTCGGTGAGATGTGCAATCTCTTCTGCGCTCAGAAGCCGATGGAGAGTGGGGGTGAACGAGCCAGGTTTTGCACCTCGCCACCAGGGCAGCAGCCACCCAAAAAGGCAGAAGAACAAGTTGGATTCACCCTAAGCCCTGAGTTAGCGTGAGCCCCTTAGAATGAGGAGCAATCATAAGGTGGGGTGATGAAAGAGCAGTGACTCATACAGGAGCTTCTCCTTTTTAGGACTTATCTTTCAGAGGGTTGCGGAGGTGAAACTGTCCAGGATTACTCTCAAAGAGCCATGCCAGATTACCCACCTGGGTACAGTTAACACAAAGGTTTGTCTAGTCAATGCGATCTCTCTATAAAATAACAGACCATTTATTATTCCGCTCAGCTTCAACTGGCGCAGAAAATGGGACATCTTCAAAGTTAAATGTTTCATCCCAATTCAGGGAAAGTCTGACTTCACCAATGAAGTTACAGCCTTAACGGAGTACCAGCGCATTTAAAGAGGGTGCAGCAAACATACACTGTTCAATATTGTAGATCTGGCCTTGGTCGGTGCAATCAGTTGAGAAATGTCTGTGGAAGGGAACCCAACTTCTGGGAACATGAACGGCAGTCACTGGAATGGTGACGCAATGGCTGGTCTCCAAGCAAGGCTGTAGGCCGTCTCATAAGACAGCCCAACCTCTGGGAACACAATCAGCAGTCCGCGGGGGGATGGTGGCACAAATGCTGATCTCCAAGCAAAAGCTGGTGGCAGTCTCATAGCACAATCCAACCACTTTTAACACAAGACGCCAGTCTTCGGTGAAAGGGTGACACGACGGCTGGTCTCCAAGCAACGCTGGGGCAGTCTCATAAGACAGTCCAACCTCTTGGACCATGAGAGGCAGTCTTTGGCGAAAGTGTGACACAACGGCTGGTCTCCAAGCGAGGCTGGGGTCGTCTCATAGGACAGTCCATCTCTTGGACCATGAGAGGCAGTCTTCGGTGATAGGGTGACACGACGGCTGGTCTCCAAGCGAGGCTGGGGCCATCCCATAGGACAGTCCAACCTCTTGGACCATGAGAGGCAGTCTTTGGTGATAGTGTGACAACGGCTGGTCTCCAAGCGATGCTGGGGCAGTCTCATAGGGCAATCCAACCTCTAGTAAGTAAGTAAATAAAACGTTTATAAAGCGTGCCAATACTGAAGTGTCCTGGCACTACACAGCAGGAACCTCCAAAGAAGGCAGTGCGGACCAGGTAAGGTACAGGTCGGCCTACTCTAGTTGGGATAGGAAAAGCCAGGTCTGAAGTGGTTTCCTAAAAGTCAGCAAGTTTGGCTGTGCTCTCAGGGCCAGAGGGAGTGAGTTCCAAAGATTACCTCCCAGATGTTGTAGGCTCCTTCCACCCCACTTAGTTCTCCTTATCCTGAGAATTTTCACCAAGTGGGCGGTTTTCGACTAACGTCCATTTCAGGCAATATCTACGGAAAATGGTTTGATGATACTGCGGCACCTTTCTATGCAAGGCATTGTGAAAGATACACATCGTTTTAAACATAATCTTGCCCACCTCTGGTAGCCAATGCAGGTCCCTTATGCATTTGGTGTGAATAGGAAAGTAGGATCTGCTTTCAAGGTCGCCCGGGTTAGTGCAGGGTGCTACACTTCTATAAGCGAGCACCATATACTGACCCGGTTTCTCACAGTGACTGAGCAAAATTTGGGCACCTTCAACAAGACCCGCGCCGCCGCATTTTGTAATGATTGCAATTTGTGTGGCAGCTTTCGTACCGCCTAAAAACAGGGCCTTACAATAATCTATCTTAGATAGGATGAGAGCGACTATGGTAGTTTTTTGAAGATCTTGTGTGAAAAAAGGAAACACTTTTTTCAGTAGCCTAATAATGAAATAGCATGTGGAAGTGGCATGATTATTTGCTCAGTAAAACTGAGTTGATCATCAGGGATCACCCCAAGATTTTTAACATTCGAAGCCGGGGGGGTAATGGGCCAAAATCAGTCGGCTACCAGGTAGGATTCCTAAAGTTGGTATTTTTCCCAAAAAGGATCACCTCAGTTTTTTCAGTATTCAGCTTAAAAAAATGATTATGCATCCAAGTCAATACTTGGGTCAGACAGCGTCTAAGCTTTAGGGCCGTTTGACCCTCTTCTTCCGGAATGGCCACGATAATTTGTGTGTCATCGGCATATGAAACCACCGACAGACCACAGGCTTCAATGAGTTTCAGCAGAGGCGCTATATAGTCCGTGATGAAGAAGACCCCTGCGGAACCCCGCATGGCAAAGAGAGCGCTTCAGAATTAAATCCATTCACTTCCATTCTCTAAAATCTCTGTTAAAAATGACCTGAGGAGGGACAGAATGACCCCATCAATCCCAATACTTCTCAGTCTCCCGATAAGGACCTTGCGTTTGACCATATCAAAAGTGGTCGAGATGTCAAGAAGGATTAACGCCGCTCTACCCCCCTCATCTAAAACTCTACAAACCTTTTCGGAGGGCTCCACCAAGGTCGATTCTGTGGAGTGCTGAGTTCTGAAACCACGTTGAACCTGATTGATTGATCTAGTAACAAGAATGGGAGTGTTCGGTGAAAGGATGACACGACGGCTGGTCTCAAAGCGAAGCTGGGGCTATCTTATAAGACAGATTAACCTCTTGGACCATGAGAGGCAGTCTTCGGTGAAAAGGTGACACGACGGCTGGTCTCCAAGTGAGACTGGGGCCATCTCATAAGACAGATGAACCTCTTGGACCATAAGAGGCAGTCTTCGGGGAAAGAGTGACATGATGGCTCATCACGAAGAAAAGGTTGATGGCCGTCTCAAAGGACAATCTAACCTCTTAAAACACAAGTGGCAGTCTTCAGTGAAAGGGTAGTATGACAGATGGTCTACAGGAAAAGGCTGGTGGCCGTTTTCTAGGACAGTTCAACCTCTAGGAACATGAGTGGCAGTTTTCCGTGAAAGGGAGACGCAACGACTGAGTGTCCGAAAAAAGGGTGGTGGCCGTCTCACAGGAGAGGCTGGACGATGGTGCAACCTTCGCCGTACAGATGGCAACAAGGTTAACGTAGGAGACCAGCAGCATTTGACTATGGAGACCAAAGTGCGTGTGGAGAAAGTCAAGAGGGAATGAAAAGTGCAGCGGGTAGCCCACTGAAAGATGGTGATCCCCTTGTGCCCCGGAGATCTTCCTGTCACCTCATCATGGTCCCGGGGCCACTGACAACTCGCTCACTGGGATGGCTCTTGGGTCAGGGCAGTGCCCTCAGCACAGGCAGCAGCCACAGGGGGACTGGAAGCAGGAAACAGCTGAATCTTCATAGTGCTTGAGAGGAGTTATGTAGCTTTCCTCTCCTCCTGAGGTTACAGCAGCAGCAGGATTTCTTCCTTAGAACTAGAGTCCATCCTTGCAGCACAGAGACCTGCTCCAACCCCTTTCTCCATAAGTCTTTTGTGAAGTCAAAAGGTGAACTAACATTCTGGCCAATGGAATCTACTGACAACACCAAGTCAGTGGCAGTTAGGGCTGGCAACTCGCCACACGTGTCCTGAGCAGCACTTACATTTGGAAGAAAAACCACATTCAAGTGACACTCTCGGTGTAGAGGCCAGGACCATGGTAACCTGTGAACTAATAAAACGGTGTTTCTAACAGTGGTTTGGAAGTATACAGACTTGTGGACTATGCCGATCCGTGACAGATGTTGGACATGCAATAGAGGATGGGCGCATGTGAGAGCAGGGGCCAGGCCCTTCACCTCTTCTTCTGTAAGGTGTTTATTCCTTCGATCCAGTGTCAGAACTGCTCAAACCAGTCAACCAAGAAGCGAACACAGAGCCTCACTCTGCTCCAGTGAAGAGTGTCGATCCAGGCACATAACTGCTTGGCTGCAATGACCCTTGAAGGAAGTGTCGTAGCTGTGGATTGATGTGCATTGGATTAATGAAAACAGAAGCCAGAATAGCCTTATATTGGCTAGACACCTTTGGAGGAGGCTATGCAAACGCACAAACTTGTACGCATGGGGCGGGGTTGGCATGAAACTGGTATACACAATCCCCTGATGTGCAGATCATGACCAGCTTACATATGCACCTTTAGCAATAAGGGCTCCGCCCATGACCAACACTGCTGGGCAACTCCAGAGTAGTCGTTTAGATTTAATAATAGTGACCGTTTACTAATGTTGATTAACGACCATCAGTTCCACATGCACACATCTGTTTTTAAATGCTTTAAAAAAAATCCAAGGGTCATATGCTGTCCGTAGCAAATGGCACGGCCCACGGGCAGTGCAGCAAACTGTGATGTAGTATCACCTGTACGGGATGCACAAAGCAGAAATCATGGCGGAGATGTAATGTCTATGGCCACCAGTAGGGGATGCACAAAGGGGAAACCATGGAGGAGATGTACTATCTATGCCCACCAGTAGAGGAGATGCACACAGCAGAAACCATGGAGAAGTAGTATCTATGGCCACCAGTAGAGGAGATACTACATCTCATCCATAGTTTCTGCTTTGTGTTTCTCCTCTACTGGTAGCCTAGATACTAAATCCCCTCCATAGTTTCTGCTTTGTGTATCTATGGCCACCAGTAGGGGATACACATGGCCACCAGTAGGGGATACACAAAGCAGATACCATGGAGGAGAAGTAGTATCTATGGCCACCGGTAGAGGAGATACAAAGCAGAAACTATGGAGGAGAAGTAGCTCCTCTACTGGTGGCCATGGATACTACATCTCCTCCATGGTTTCTGCTTTGTGTATCTATGGCCACCAGTAGAGGATACACAAAGCAGAAACTGTGGAGGAAATGTAGTATCTGTAGTATCTTCATGTAATGTTATTAGTGTTTCCCTTCACCTTGTACTAGCTGCTGAGTGACAGACACATCCCCAGAACTCATACACTATGGGTGGACCACACCCATGTACGTACAACAAAAATATGAAACAAACACTATGGGTGGACTGCACCCATGTAGGTATTCCTAAGTAAGGAACACAACCCAGAAAACATGCCAAAATGGGACACAAACTCATAATACAGACTGTAGATGGGACAGACACCCATTACAAATAACAAAGGTGGGACTAACACCCCCTTCAAACTGAGTAAATGGGACTGATACCCATTACTAATAACATAGGTGGGACTCTCACCCCCTATACACTGAGTAAATGGGACTGATACCCATTACTAATAACATAGGTGGGACTCTCACCCCCTATACACTGAGTAAATGGGACTGACACCCAAACTCGAACACGCAGATGGATCTAAAACCCACTACGACACACAAAAATGTGAAGCACAGTGTGACTAACACACACAACAGAAGACCACATGCAGCACAAATTAACTCACATACATAAGAAACATAACTACATTGCATTAAATGTGAGAAAATGTGAGAAAATGTGGCATCACAATCTGTTATACTGATTCAACTTTCAGAAAAACAAATGCATATTATATTAACAAAATAATTAACATGTAGACCCTCGCCGGTGAGCAACCTCTCACCTGGACTGCATATCCATTGGAACATTTACTATAGTGCGCCCCAAAAAAACAGTACTTGCACCCCAGTTTAGACTGCAGAGCATTTAATCTGCGATGCCAAAAACTGGAGAGGATACAGCCTGTTTGAAATTAACGCAAATTTTGAAAAGTCACCTTGTTTCAAAAAATGACAACTGCGCGAACCAAAAGGTGAATCCACAAGTCTTACACACAAGTCAACAGCTTCTGACATGCTCAATATACAGGACTTTATACTAAAAACTTTTAAATGGAAGTGTCAAAATGACTGGGTGAGCAACACCGGAGCCCTCTACATTACCATGAAACAGGCTGCAACTGCGGCGAAAATATCCAATATTAACCACCCACGGAGAAAATGAACCATCAGATGCTGCCTCCGCCTTGAAACCATCGTCGCTCATTTCATTTCCGGGACTTGCGTTGTGCCAGAAGATCAAAATGGCCGTACACTGAAACGACACTCGCCGGATGGCTCTAGGCGCGTGCATGCTTTAAAACGTAGTTGCACAGTGTGGTATACGTCACTGTACATGTATACTTCTCTGCAAGATGTAGATCGCGCAACGTGAAAGCGCGTGACGACACGACAAACAGACTTCTTCAAGCGGCATACAGACAGGTGAGACGCGCATTTGTCACGCGCTGCTTTGAACGAGCCATTTACACTTTAAAAACACCAACGATAACAGACATGGCAATGCTCCAACTTCTGATAAAGTTTAAGTTGAAAAAAAATCACCGCTCCCAATGTCAATTACACGTTAAAAGTACATACCGCAGCTATCCTCCTGCAGAGTTGAGCATGTGAGGGGGCACAGAGTTCGAATAGTGCACTGTAGGAACAGACACCATGTTTAAAAATAACATGTTCCTCAAATCCAAAGCTGCCGAAGTCAAATCAAAGGGGGCACACTGACATTCATGTTGACAAAAAGTAGCTGCATTAAACTGGGTTGTTGAGAACGTACACCATGTTCCACAAATTTTGAGTGAAACTTTAAATTAATAAAATCTCCGAAATTCATTAAACTCCAAGAAAAGTGAAGTCTTTGAGCAGAGCACGTCTTTGCTGTGGCTGTCCGGTGTAATGGACACTGGTGGGGCTGCGTGGCGTGATACTCCAGTTTTCACTTTTCTTGTTACTACAAACCATTTTTTCCACGTAGGTCTTTTTTTCTTTAACACCACACTTCCTCAGTTGTCTCTTATGTAACATTTCCTCCAGGAAACTTACTTGTGCAGAATTTGTGTTCATTTTTGAAAGACTACTTTTTCCAAATGTTCTCTTAGCTTCTAGTTTGTTGTTTTCTTCCAAAAAGAAAACATCCAAGGTTTGTCATCTTTGAGCTTCCTTGAGGTACCTTGTAAAACGTGGATAAGTCTCCAAATCATCGCCAAATGTAGTACGCTGGTTCCATGTGTTGAGGTGACACCAGACGTAGCCGAGAGATGTCTTTAAGATATTTATTGAGTTCTTAACATCCATAGTACAGCCCCACCAGGAGCAGCCTGCTAGCTGCTCAGCCCATCTTCCCAACAGTCTCCACACACCCAGACCCTAGCATTCCACTCACGTCAACATTCCACACAGAACTCTCACACTGGCTGAGCAGCTAGTTACAAGGTAAAGGGGAACACTAATAACATTACATGATGATACTACAGTATCTATGGCCACCAGTAGGGGATACACAAAGCAGAAACTGTGGAGGAGATGCAGTATCTATGGCCACCAGTAGGTGATACACAAAGCGGAAACTGTGGAGGAGATGCAGTATCTATGGCCACCAGTAGAGGAGATACACAAAGCAGAAACCGTGGAGATGCAGTATCTATGGCCACCAGTAGGTGATACACAAAGCAGAAACCGTGGAGATGTAGTATCTATGGCCACCAGTAGGTGATACACAAAGCAGAAACTGTGGAGGAGATGCAGTATCACCTACTGGTGGCCATAGATACTGCATCTCCTCCACAGTTTCTGCTTTGTGTATCTATGGCCACCAGAGCAGAAACTATGGAGGAGATGTAGTATCTATGGCCACCAGTAGAGGAGATACACAAAGCAGAAACCGTGGAGATGTAGTATCTATGGCCACCAGTAGGTGATACACAAA